>NC_135516.1:4387698-4665198 GCF_051989575.1 Stigmatopora nigra
ATAAATACAGCACCAAAAGTGTCAGGCAACATTTGTTGGAAAAATATGATAGCACTTGTTTCAGAAAGTAAATATGTGTGTTTTCCTCACTTTCTTGAATATATTGATAACACGACCGCATTTTTGAAGTAATATTTTATTTAGAAATTTTAAACAACAACAGAAAGACTACATGTCGTATAGCTAACCAAATCATTATCTAATGCGTAAAGCAGTTGTCATAGTACATTTTAATTGATAGTACTACATATTAGGTTAAATTACAATTTAAAACTTAATACACTGTAATGTGCGAGCAGAAGGTGGAGAATACATGGAACTGATTGGCAGCCACTCAGAAGGCTATATATATAAAAACATTTTACTCACACAATCAAACACTTGTCATTCTCGGGATATTAATGGAAATCTTCTTTCGTATAATTGACCTCAGGCGTTAGCTGTATAACACAATGAATGCAATAAAATAATGATAATACAAAATATTCAAATCTATTGAACAGTCTGATTTTCCGTGTGAAGTTTTTAGTACTTGACAAAGTGTAACATGCCTGTGGGATGCATAAACAGAAAATATATTGTGTTGGCTACTTATTCATATCCACCAATTTATAATAGGTCAAACGTTACCAAACATTCCCTGTCGTTACAGTTCTTATAGCCACATCAATCCATGTCGTATTGCTTCATTTTGTAAAATACTATATATTAGTAAGCGGGTGAATTGATTAGTTAAAGAGTAAGTTCTCATTGGCACTGCTGTGTCGCCAGTTCATATGTGCGAGAGGATGTATTACGTGCAGACACCCAATCAGTCCTTTTCTTTCTCTCACCACATACTTTGAAAGAAACACTAAATGAAAGTGTGTCACCTTCGGACCAGACTGCTCTTTTGATTTAAGGTCACCACACACCCTCGGAACATGTTGAAATATCACTTTATTAGATTTAGTTTTAGACAAAAAATGTAACTGGACACAATTAAAATACTTGCTGCTTACTTTTATATAAGTCGTTAACCTTGCATGATACTTTTAGGGTTTAAATGGGCACAAATCAAACATGCTCCCATAGTAATTTAATTAAGGCTTGCCATCAAAATGGCTTGTTCCAAATATTTAAGAAGAGCAATATGTTTCTGCCATCCTGCAAGTTGATTAAAATATATGATATTTCACATTAGTTTAGTTTTTATGGGCAGTGAGGTAATTCATTGTCTGTAAATGGCTTGTCAGAGTGCTCTGTGAGTGATGTAATGCTATGAAGTCTATCGTTTAAATTGCCCATATGCCTATTAGAGAAAATCGACTTCCAGGCCCATTATTTGATTATCTTGCAGGAAGTTTGCACAAGGCCATTGGCATCTGGGAGGATGTTGGGATTGCTCCAAATATGGATAATGTTGAGACCAATTCGATTAATGATCGATAGTTGATTAAACCCTATTGCCTTTCCATCAAATATACTACATGTTTCCAAGTTTGCTGTTGGGCTAGTTGTTGACAATTTATTTTCCATCATACATTTTTTGAAAAGACATAAATAAAATGAACTGAAGGGAAAGCATTTTGATTCATTTTTATCTTAAGCACATTCTGTTCATGTGTAAATAGATAAATACAGTGTGTCCGCAAGCAATGTACTCAGACAGCGAGACTGTTAGCGTGATACGACATTTACAAAATGTTGAATTTAGTGCAAACAAAAGGTGCACCGACTGATTGGACACTATATCCAATTTTGGGAAAATGTTAGGCTTTTAAGTGCGCCCTATGTGAGTAAATTTGTGCCGCCTATGGTTTATTGTCGCTTAATAAGGGGGATTGACATCATTAATAAGGGGAGCAATTGGCCGAGTTTGCCAGGTATGGGAATATGCATGTACTTCCCAGGCCAGCGTGGGGTTTCTCCTCGTGCTTTGATTGTCTCCCACATCCCAAACAACATGCATGGTAGGCTATGAGATGATTCCAAATTGGCTGGCAACCAATTCAAGGTGCCGCCCGCTAACTGCTTATTGTTGGATGAGATAGGCTACAGCACCCCATGACCCTTGTGAGCTAAAGTGGTGCAGAAAATGAATGATTGAATACTGGAATAAAGTTAAGTCTTGGTCTGTCTGCTTTCCTCCAAAATATTTTCTTTTCCTTATTCAAAATAGCCCATTTCTTCTCACATGAAAAAAGCCCTTGAACACGTTCTACAGGTCCCATATTAAGGTAGAAACTAATACCTGGTCCTAATTAACACACATTTAAAAGCACTTATGATGCAAATTACCATGAACACCAGCACAGGGTTGGAGGGGAGGCTAATTGACAAGACAAGATAATTTAACTAATGCATATTTATCTCATGCAAATTGGCGTGCATGGCTGAAAAAAAAGCATGCACTTAATTAATTGACATGGAGGAGGTTAGGGCACTCAATCTGTTGAGAGGGGGGCAAAAGGAGAGGGGACAAAGTTAGATTTCAAAATAAACAAGTTAACTGCATTTTCTGTATAGTCTATTGTAATCTTTGGGTAACTATCATAGCAACATGGTTCTTTAAAATGTTGATTAAGTTATGGTCAATATGCATTTAAGGAAAAACATTTTTGGGAGTCAAAAAATGGGGCAGACAACAAAGCACAACTGAGTCTTAATGATAGCTCTATTGTTGAGGTGCTCTTTTTCATCAGCATGGGGTCATTTGGGTTTGAAAGCATTGCTCCTGTATTTTGCTCAGAAGTGGGACATGGTGTATTTTCAGAAAGTGTCTTTAAATGCCTGCCTGTGCTCAGGACTGTGTGTCACTAATGGCACTTTGCAGACTTGTTTTGTTTCCAAAATAACTGTGTCTGTCCGGCTCCAGCCCCGTGTAATTTGGTCTGTATCGCCAACACACGCGCTCATACACACAACCGCAATACATGCACACACATGCATAATCAAAGAGAGTTGATGCGTTGAACAGTATTGAGTTCTTTAAAAAAAGAAAACTATGAAATATATTTGCTAGCTTTATTCTCTTCACATTTTTGTCCACCTGCTTGAAAACCGACATTTTGAACAAATGTTTTTGTGCCCCCAACACATACACATCACTTACACACCATCCACTCTCATCCATTTCATGCCACAGATGGTCCTTACAATAGAGCAGGAGTTCCCTTGTTTTGTATGTGTGTTTGAATGTGGGAGTTTACGCCTGCTTCACGACTGCTTCCCCCATCCGCCTACTTCTTCCCCTCCTCCTCTTCCTCCTCCTGTGTCCAGGCAGCCGTTTAGCTTCTTCGCTTCATTCTTTCTTTGTAGCCCCAACTTTTCTCTTTTTCAAATGGCTTTTGTGTCAAACCCTTAACCACTGACTAACTCTGCCTTCTGCTCATCTGCTCCTGTTTTCACCTCACACACACGCCCACCCCAACACACACACAGTTGTGAAATCAAGAAAACTAATTTTAAATCTAGCTTATATATGAAATGCAATGAAAAAAAATCATTCATGATTTTAAAGTAAGCAGTCTTGCCACCAACTTTCTTCTACCTATGAAATTATCATTGAGTATTATAATGAAAATAGGAATTAGTAGTACTTTGGTGCAAATTCTAAAGGCTTTTTCCTCTGATGTTGTGCACATGAGCTTCTCATAACGCTGCCAAACAGGATCATATCTGTTATCTTGACCTTCTTTTGAAGATGTCTGAATTAGAAATCCCACTTAAGATATTTGCGGAATTGTGTATCGATTTAACATAAAATCCAAAGGTAGGTTGTTTTACACATTCCTTTGAAAGAAGAGAATAACAAACATTTAACTAATGAGGATTCTGAACTTTGCTGAAGTGACGTATGAACCGGGTGATGATTTGACTGTATGTCTCATTCTGACCATGTATTATATATTGGCCTCTCCTCCAATGTATGCTTAGCCTGGCATCTCTTGCCTCTCCCTAGGTGGCTTAGTAATAAACACACTAGCTGTCTGTCTGTCTTCCCGTCTTGGCAGGTTAAGGCCTACTTAACCAGGCGAAACCACTGCTCTTTTCTAAGTCCCTTTGAAAGCCTCCCTTTGTCACTGACTCAGTACCATGTTAATGTCATGTACCGTAGAAATTGCAATGGCTATGGCTATTAGCTTTGCCGCTAACGTACAGAGAGGGACATAGAGAGAGAAAGAAGCAAGCGGCTACCCACAAACCCCACTGGTTTCGGAAACACACCGTAATTGCATTGCTGTGAAAAGGGATGAACCCCCACCTCACCCAAACCCTCTGCTCTCATCTCTCCGTTTCTTTTTCCTCACCCCTCCCCAACTCTGTCTTCTCTTTCTCTTCCTTTTTGTGTTTGCAATTTGTCCCTTAAGCCGGCGTAACGTCTCGGCCTAGGCCGCAGAATGTGGAGAGCAAATTGGAGGCAGAGCGTGAACAATGGAACATGCATCACTACTGGGGTATCCATCTCCTGTACTGGGAACTGTGGGGGGTTTGAGAGTAAGAAAATCATTTAGTGTAGAAAATCCTAAGTTTGGAGATGTTAATGTTAATGTGTGACAAGTGAGGAGCTCGGGTGCTGCAAAAACTCTAAACAATATAGTTATTTGGAAAAAAGCACACTTTTTTATTGTAAGAAAACACGATCAAATATGCTTTATGTGCTGAATAAAATATATCACCCTCAAGAATATATGGAACTAACAAAAATTAACAGGAACACCCTAGCAAGATGCAATATGTTGAGCGTATAGTAGTAAAAATTAGTTAGAATCAAATAGAAACTGAATGACCGGCATTTGCTCCCAGTCAACAGATTAGGAATAAAAGTAGCCCAGGCATTGGGATTGTGTACGATGTTACAGAATAGAATAATTAGATTTTGTTCACCTCTTATTGTTTCAGCGTTATGTTCCCTAAATCCACTTTAAAGTAGAGATAGCTTTTATCCTCTTCTATCCTATGGTGTTCCCTTTTATTACTTGTACCCTCAATGATGCTTCATACAATTCCCTTGCATTAAACTTACATTTTTCTTTGTATGTCTGAGCCAAGCTACCTGAGAGAATCTTCGAACGTAAAACACCAGACAAATGTGATATAATCTGCTGCTGAAACATTTGATAAGTTATAGCTTGCTTTCTCAACTCAAACAAACTTCTCATTCCTCTCAGTTGAATTTGACAATTCTTAGTGATATTTTAAAACATCAGGATTGAAGGGTTTAGTTTTCCCTCAAACACTATTATCCACCAAGTCAGACCAACTAGTTCCATGTCTCCCTTTTAGAAGAGGCTGTATTAGTTGTGAAAAGCATCAAGAGAGAAGTAAATAAATAGTCAAGGGAACAAAAATTGAGGAAATTGTATCAATAGTCAAAGAGACACACCCTTTCTCCACCAGCCCACCCCCTTCCCAAACCCTCAGTCAAAACAGCAAAATGACCAGCCCTTTGGCTTGGTGACTATGTTCAGCTCACTATAAGGGAGCTTAATGCACCCAACCCTCCGCCCCATTGACCACCATCCTCCCCCCACTGTTGAAAAAGAAGTTTTGCCCCCCTCCCGCCCTTCACACATATACACCACCAACTCAAACACACAAAACACCATTCTTGAAAAGAGCCACCCACATCAACTTCTTTTATGTTCGCTTCTTCTCCAAACCATTGACTGACTAGTTGCTTGGCTAGCTCTCTGGCTGGATGGTGTATTTCAAATCCATGCCGCTTCAATCATCGTTTTCTCTCACACTCACCGTTCATGCAGTTCTCCAGTTGGGATGTCCCCACCAGACATGTTTCATAACAAAAAAAAGGCATGAATAGAGCAACAGGCTGTCTGTGGATGTTAGTTAGGAGCCGCCTATCCTTGATATTTAAAGAGCCATCTGGGGGAGTTGAATTCAAAGCACAAGAAACAAAAGGTTTCAAAAGCACTTTTTATTGTAATTTACAGGTGCTTGTCACTCACATTTTCTTTCCACTATTAACACCATCTTTGTTAATAATTGGTTCAGCATGTTTTTTGTAGTTATGTTAATCATAGCACAACTTGGAGCAAATGTTGCTATTACTGTGTTTCCTCAAAATTCTGAGACAATACATACATAACATATTAATCATCCTCAATGTTCATTTAAGGATTTTTATTCATTAAGCTGGTCTAAGCAATGTGTGGGTTTTATTTAGGACTTTTCCTCGGCAATTGTTTATCTGTGTTTGTTGGTCCTGAGAGGGGCTCAGTGGTGCATTGATATCTTTGCTCAGTACTCACAGTATGATACACCAGATACTAGCACGTGTGCCAGATAAATGCAATTTGATGTCCAGCAGTGTGTGGACAAACCAGTAGTAGCCTCTCACTATGTGCTTGCATTTGTCCGCCTGTGTGCACAGTATATGTAGTTACTTTAACTATCCTCTAATCATTGTAGAGTTTCTCTGATAGCTCAAATGATACACACTGGGTCCTTGTGTTTGTGGATGTTTGGACTCTATATTTTCTTTTAATAATTTAACATTTTTCAATCCAATCCTGTTAAAATGTGGCGCGAATTTTCACAGAAAAACTCTGATGTTATATTTATTATTGAATTTATCTTTAACAATACACTGGAACACCCAAGAATATTTTTTTGTTTAATGAGAGTGTTTAGACTTATAGTGAGAGATGCACTTTAGTCCAGAAATTACAGTAATTATGGTGGATGTCTTGTGTTGAAGAAAACAAACTAAAACATGAAAATCTGAATGTTTGACTTCCTTGTCTATATATTTTCTATTTGGGACACTTTGTTCCGACATAGAAACTTTCTATTATTCAGTACCTCAGAAAATCAATTTGCTTGTGTCAAAAAATTACGTGGGAAGAATGACAGACTAGAAGAAGCTGTGTCAATGTGTGTGTGTGTGTCTGTGTGTGTGTGTTGTGCATGCATGTACATTTGTGTGTTTAGGGAGCAAAGTGAGTTTGGATTATAGGTTCTGGTCTCTGGGAGGGAGGTGTATGGGGTGGCACAGCAGGGACATCTAGTGACATGATGGGACTTCGAATGGTCATAATTGGCGGGGGACCTTGACAGCAACTATATGATAGCGGCACAATATATACAACCAACCTTGTCAGTGTGTGTTTGTGTATGTGGGTGTCTTAAGATGTTTTAATGGGGAAATTTACAGAAAATTGCAGCTATGAGGTTGTTGAACCGCCTGCTTGCAACCTATTGCCTGTTTTCCCCCTTGTGTTCCTGTCCAGTGTAAAAGGTAGCAGTTAGTTTTCTTTGTTGGTTTAAAAGCATACTGAGATGCACAAACACTGACAAATGTCAGTTTTGCTGTTTCAGATGGTATTATAAATTCCGTTTAACAGCCTATATTATCATTCATCTCATATAGGATTCACCATTCTTTGCCTTGTGCATGTTTATTTCTGTCACCACAAGAAAGACTGATTTGTCATTACAAGGTTTTTCTTTCAACAATGTCAATGTGTATTATCCCTTACTTTAAATTAAAGAGACAATACACAATTTGTTTTTAAATACACTATTACTACGGCTGACTGGCAGTCTAGGGTGTAGTAAGCCTTTCGCCCAAAGTCCGCTGAGATCCAGCTCCAGCAATCCTTTGAATGAATAATACACGTTTAATAAAATGCTGTGAAGAAGTCTTGATGTAAACACATCATATACTGTAAAATTGAGGACAACAATTAGTCAAATATTTGAATCAAGCTTAATAAAAACACTCTCTCTCTCTCCCTCTCTAAACTATTCTTAAATATTTAAGACCTATCCAATTCTATTTTTGCTGCACTAAATTTGAATGTTAGTGTTTTTGTGTACTGTGTGATTATGAATACTCTTACTGAACTAGGAGCAAGTAAACAGGCACCTTTAGATATTAATTAATTTATTCAGTCTTTTTACGTACTGCTTATCCTCACAAGGGTCGCTGCTTAAGATGTAAGAAAAGAAATTCATATTGGCCACAGATTCAGGGTTTCCACTGCTGCTGTACTTAGCTGGGATAGGCTCCAGCACCCCTCGTAACCCTGGTGAGTATAAGCAATTCGGAAAATGAACGAATGTGCGTAAATAGGAAGACAGAATTGAGCCCAAAATGCTGCCTTTGATCCTAGTTCAGATGCAGTCAGGAAGTGACTCAAAGGCAGAATGAAATAGAGCGAGAGAAAGAGCATGACTCCAGGAAAGATGAAGCGGAAAAATCATTCACAACACAGATGGTTATCCTGGTTCCAAAAGTGATACGTCTATTATTTCGGACATTGAACATATGCTTTGTGATCATCATTGACTCGATAAAAGCCTAATTGTCATCATACCCAGAAACTGCGTAAGACGAAATTGGTAAATCCTGGTGAATGTAGAATAACGAACGACACCAAACTGGAGAGCATGGAGCCACTGCACCCGTGCGCGTCACCATCTTGAAAAAATAATCAATTATTAATCTATTATTTCCCGAATTAAAATAGTTATTAAATGATCAGATTGTAAATACCAATTCAGCACACTAGGGTCAATATGAATCGCTGATTTCCATTTTAATAAAAAAGAAATTCCACGTTGTTTTAGTGGCACATTAATTTCATCAAAGAGATGGGATCCTGAAGCCAACTTTGCTTCTGTAGATCTACTGATGGTGATTGGTCTAGAGAGGGAGAGAAACATGAACGCAATCAATTTGCAACGGCCGGCATCCCAGGCTCTTCCATTTTTAAGCAATTGGTACTTCATTTTATGACACACTGTTGGGATTACTTTACCCTAATTTTCTGCCCATTTTCTTAAGCTTTTAAAGGACCGACTGAATAAACTAATGTGTGTTAATGTTTTCCAAAGCTAGTTGTTTGCATCATAGAAAAAGAAAAAAACAGTGTAATGGCCAAATGTAGGTTTGAGACAGCACCACAACATGTATGCGTGAGAGCATGCACTTATGTCTGTCTACTGCCCTTCTGAAGGGAAACTAATGTCAATTTAGTTCTTACCAGCAAAAAAGGAAACCGGTGACACACATATTCTGAAAATGCACACTGTGTTCAGTCTGTTTTCCATGCCAGAATGCGGTCACAGGTCATTGAGAAAACCAAAGGCCTCGTTTTCATTGGCTGACCCTGACTTTCTACTTCCTGGTTGACCCAAAGCCATCTGGGGAAGTGATTGGTTAAGAGAAAAAGGAAGCATTTTGCTTCTACTGGCTGCCCCTCTGAGGCTTGTCACTCCGATAACTCAGAGAGTCGCTGCTAATGATCAAACCAGGGTGGTCACGAACATTTTCACCACATATGCCTCTCTGTCCGTCAAAATGCATGGAGCTCCAAATATGAAACCTCCCAGCCCTCTCAAACCAACAACTCACCCTCCATTGTATCAATCAATTGACCAATCAATTGACCTGCCTATTAACTTGCCTTAGTACTGAGTGACCAAACCCTCTACCCATCAATCACTATCTTGTTTTTCATCCATCAGTATGTCTTCACACAGCCCTTACCATCTATCCTGTTTATGAAGGTGAATTTACAACCCAACGAGGAGCTGTTAGCAGGACATGGCCTCTGGTGCTCAAGCCGCCCCAGTGCTTCGGCTTCACAGAGAAATAGAAACAGCATTGCGAGGATACTCAGCTATGTCTATTACCACAGGTCTCTGAGCAGTATAATCACACCTCTCATTATCTACTAACGAGCATCTCTGCTTTCTTTCTGCTCTCCCATCTGTGTCCCGGCTTACTTAATCATACTATTCTTGATGAGATTTGTGTGTGTTTTTTTCTTTATATCTCTCCCTTCCTTTATATTGCTCCATCTAGCATTTGCTTTTTATTGGTCCACAAGGAGCAGTTAAGCAGTGGTAGGCTGCACTTTTTAAACAACATGTGTTCTATTATTTTTTCACATACTGCGGTTATCAGATACATCACTCATGCTTAGGTAATTTATGTAGTGTGCCCTATTGTTGTGTACGTAATTATTTACACATTTATCTTCTGTACTTATTCATGTAAGAAAGACTACATGATTTTAACATCAACATAGGACAACAAAGGATCATGAGTTTATTATGTACATATTAGGACATATGGTCAGTTTAATGAATATGATGTTGATGTTCATGCCACAGTATATGCATGTTTCATCTGCTTTGCATGTTTATAATTTTCCTTCAACAAAAAAAATGTTCTATTAAAATCTGTTGTTGTTAGTTAATTATATCCTTGTCTTTGACATTTCCCCATTCTTCCCTTAATCATTTAAGCCTAACTTTGCCCAACCTCTCATTTGTCAAATTTGGACTCAGGCATGCACACACACGCACACTGGAGCCAGAAGGGTGAACAGAGAAAGTTTCAGGGTAAAGTGAAGGCTGAGTGGGATTCCGACTTTTATGAAGTCACCATGAGAAATGGCCTCAACTTGTGTGGCTAGTTGTTAAAATGGTCCCAGGCCAGTCAACAGGGCTTGGTTACAGAATGACATCCAGGATTGAAGGACTCACACTTAGCATTAATTATAAGAGCTCTTGGTAGTGCTTTCTTTCACACAAAAATACACCCACACACACACACACACACACACATACATACATACATACATACATACATACATACATACATACATATATATATATATATATATATATATATATATATATATATATATATATATATATATATATATATATATATATATATATATATATATATATATATATATATATATATATATATATATATATATATATATATATATATATATATATATATATATATATATATATATATATATATATATATATATATATATATATATATATATATATATATATATATATATATATATATATATATATATATATATATATATATATATATATATATATATATATATATATATATATATATATATATATATATATATATATATATATATATATATATATATATATATATATATATATATATATATATATATATATATATATATATATATATATATATATATATATATATATATATATATATATATATATATATATATATATATATATATATATATATATATATATATATATATATATATATATATATATATATATATATATATATATATATATATATATATATATATATATATATATATATATATATATATATATATATATATATAGGGCTTTTATCATTTATATATTTGTGTGTGTGTATGTATATATATATATGTATGTGTTTATGAAATGTAGATTACACATTCTCGAACACATTACTGAACATCTCAGAGGGTTGCTGGAGCCTCATCTCATCGCATCTCATCTTCTTCAGCTTTTCCGAAGTCGGGTCACGGGGGCAACAGCTGTTGCAGGGAAGCCCAGACTTCCCTCTCCCTATCCACTTCATCCAGGTCTTCCGAGAGGACCCCAAGGCAGTCCCGGGCTAGCCAGGAGACATATTCCTCCCTAGCGTGTCCGAGGTCGGTCCCGCGGCCTCCTCCCAATGGGACGTGCCCGGAACAACTCCTGAGGGAGTGGTCCAGGGGGCATCCTGATCAGATGCCCGGGCCAATTCATCCGTCTCCTCTAGATCGGGAGGAGCAGCGGCTGACCGAACTTCTCACCTTATCTCTAAGGGAGAGTCCGGACAGCCTGGGGAGGAAACTAATTTCAACCGCTTGTATCTGGGATCGTGTTCTTTCGTTCACGACCCACAGCTCGTGACCACAGATGAGGGTGGGAACGTAGATCGACCAGTAAATAGAGATCCTCACGTTTTGGCTCAGCTCCTTCACCACGTCAGACTGGTGCAGAGTCCGCATCACTGCAGACGCCCCACCGATCCTCCTGTCTATCTCCGGGTCCATTCTTCCCTCACCCGTTTCCATCGAACCCACGACCCCAGAACTGTGAGGCCGACACGCTAACCACTTGTCACCCGGGACCACTATCAAAGGATAGTCTCAATGCAAATAACCTGTGTGCTGGCTGTACGTGATACGAGCAAATTCCTCTTACTTTAGGTGCAAGCCATGAATGTCTGTGTGGTATCAGAGCATGGTTAGTACAACCTGAAAACAAAAGACGTAAAGGAACACAAGAATTTGTCTGAGACAGTAACAATGCATTTCATCACCTAGAAAATTGTGTATTCAACCCACTATCACAACACCTTTACATGTGTCTTACGTCAACTGAAGGTGGTGTGTCTGCCGGCATCTTCATGCATGAGATGTGTAGTGTGTATCCTCACTATGACTTGGTTTGATGGATGAATGGAGGAGAAAATTAGACCTGATATGATATTCATCTTTGCTGCCTACATGTTTAATCATGGGGTTTCAAACATTTGTAGCACAAACAGATATTCTGCCTGGAGAGAATATGATGCTATAAATGAAAAAAAATGGAAAAAGTGTCCGGAGATAAGTCTTATAAGGTCATTCAGGGCATACTTGGACACAGATTTACTTGGACATAATTGCAATGCAAAGGAAATGAGCTGCAAGAAATTGTGCTGTCCATCTACAATCCAGTTTCGGCTCCCTGTAATTTGTTGAGAAAATTAATAGACAGACTGAACCTACTACTCTTATAATGCCACTGAGTGCTGACTGCCTCCCGAGCGCAAACTGTGGGTGCTTCAATCAAGAATCTGTGCCCTCCAACTTCTGCTCTTTTGCAATACGTGCACACGTGTTTGTCTCCAACAATCTAAACTAATTGTGTAACATCAACTTTACAGTCTGAAATTGCAAAATGGTGGTCTTTGGATGTAAGATACACCCTTATTGCCTTAGCAGTGGAGGATGCCAAATCTGAAAAAGTACTCATATTCTATCGTTTTGCACAATGCAAAACCAGAGGCAGCTGACTTGCAGTATTGTTGATAGGCAAAAACCCAGGTGTGGGAGTAATTTGGTGAGACCATGGAAATTCTTTCAGGAGGCTTTCAGGAATTATTGTTCATTATCTCTTTAAAGGATGCAATTCCCCATCAACAAAACAAAACTGAGTAACCAGATTGAATGAAAGATGTTCATTTTAGTGACTTTTTGAATTTTTTTTTCCATCACGTTGATTAACCTATAATAGAGAATGATATGCAAACAAATGTTCACCTTCATCTCTTAGTTACCCTTCTCAAATATACCTCATTATCATGGGGAGTTTGATCTCAGCTGTGGCTCAGTAAATCTTATCACACTGACTAATCCAATCTAATCAGTCATAATCACACCCTACTGGATGGAGGTCTTAACTGACAGGTGTTTGAACCAATCGTGTTCAGGTATAAATCCCTCCCACAGGAATATCATAGTCCTAATCAAGCCCTTGTAATACACTCATTCCTGTTACCTCCCAGGGGCTAATTAGCATTCTAATTACTGATAGCAAATGAGAGCAGTTTTGATTGTTTCGCCTGTGAAGAGGCTAGAGAAGGACACACTTGGTTCACACACCTACATCCGATCATACGCACACACAGTGATCTTCGTTAAGAAGCTTGTCATACTCTTGTTCCTCTGCGCATTTCAAGTCCCCTCTCATCGTTGTTGTCTCATTAGGATCATAATGCAGTACCTACACACACCCAAGCGGAACATAGACATAAAGCTGGGAAGACGACCATACGCATAAGGCGGCAAACATTAAAGATGGCAATAAAAGAACACATATAAAACATTATATACTGCCAAAATGTTGCTGTTGTTCCTTCCAATTAGCACAGTAGTGATTTAATATGCAGGGAAGAACATCCCTTACACACCATCTCCATTCTGAATTGTGCTTAAGAGTAAAGCATCATTTTAAAACATACTCGAGGGGCTCCCCAAAAAATTGTGTTTCATCATTAGTATTTTTTCTATTTGTTTTGTTTTGGATATGTAGAGAGAAGGATAGTGGATGAGAGTGAATAACAGAAAATCATCTTATTATACTGCTCAGTCAGGCACTTTAACGAGTCTTCTTGAAGCTGCACTCCAGTTCAGAGTCACGGTAACTGTGCTATTGTCAGTCAACAGGAGTGGAATGAAGAGTGTTTTGTTTTCAGCATTGTCAAAGCCAAATGTGTTTTTTTGTTTGTTTTGATTTTGTTTAATTTATTTCTGGGTCCTCTATACTCATGCCAACTAAACATGTTCTCATTTTGGATTTACGTACACCCGACATGTGGTTTAACGGCGGATACGGGGGTCATGGTTCGCAAAATAAATAACACCTTCTGTTAGGGATGCAGCATCCTGGCTACTGTAGAGATGGTTTGCCCCTCAATCTAAAATATTTTTGTTAGATACTACATATTACCAGTCGGCCAGTAGATGAGTGGTTATCACATCGCCCTCACAGTTTGGAGATTGAGGGTTTAATATCAGGTTAGGACCTTCCTGTGCATAGTTTGCATGTTTTCTCAGAGCTTGCGTGGGTTTTCCTTCGGTACTCCGATTTACTCCCACTTCCCAAAAACATGCAGGTAGACTGGTTGAACACTCTTAATTTCCTTAATCGGGAATGATTGTCTGTCTCTATGTGCCCTCCGATTGGCTAACCACCAATTCAGTATGTCTACCGCCCGTCCGTGCCTGTGGTTGGCTGTGATAGGCTCCAGCAACCCTTATGAGAATAACCGGTATGGTAAATGAATGAATGTATACTACCTCGGAGAAAATATTTAGGCAGAATTACATTCACAATGTAATGTTTTATTTTCAGATTGTATCCTTTATTCAATTGTTGGGTGTGTGTTCGTGCTCTCTCACACTAAACTCTCTATTTCTGGATGTGTGTGTGTGTATAAGGTGTGATTGATGCTGGACAACTAGTGTTTACTCTTGTAAGGCAATTGCAAACCCAGCGTGGCAGGCACAATGGGAATAGAAGCTGAAGTGGTGGTCTGAGGTGTTGAACATTGACATTGAGACAAATAGATAGAAAACTGTTAGAGAGAAGACACAGGAGGGGGAACAAACAGATGATGAGGCAGAAACGCACTACAATGGGTATTGGATTTGTTTTGAGTGTCAAAAAGATAGATAAGAAGATATATCTATTCATGAAAGTAAAATTCCACAAAGGAACACATACCTTTAATGAATTAATAAAGATGTCAAATTGTTCAGGTAACGGACCAGAGGAGAGCTAATGACTTGTGAGCACAGGAGAGGCAGACGTTAGTCTGAGGAGTGGGCAGGATGAGGGAGTGCAGATGGTGGTCATCACTGTCAACAGGCCTGTAAATGAAAGGTGACAGTGTGTTGGGGAGAAGATTGGAAAGCATTAAGGCCTGACATGTCCTGTGACAACCTCAGAGGCACACCGACCTGGGCAAAGAATGAGAGGAAGATAGGCCAATTGAATGTTGAACGGTTGAATGTGTTTATGCATTACTAGCGTTCTCGTGTGTGGGGGCTTTTTTGTATGTTTGTGAGCTTTGAAGCAAATGTGATTCTGTGAGAACAGAGGAGAGGAAGCATCCACAAAAGCCTATGTCTCGAGGACTAGAAAGTGTTAATTGCAATTCTGTTATGGTGTGAATAGTGATGCCGTTATCCTAAAAATAGCATACCGTGCCAATGAATTAAAACCAACCAGATTATACCAATCAATTAGAATTCATTCATTGGACATACTTTTACTTTACCACACATTCCTTATCACAAATTCAACTCTATTGCCCAAATATTTCTTTAAAAATTCAAAAAATATGTAAAAAAATTAGCCACTTCAGGTGCTGCACTTGCTTTTCCTTTCTTATATATTGCTTTCACTCATCTATTTTCTTCCAATGCAGCCATTGTCAGAAGAATAAATATATAGGAAACATCAATATATGGTTTTAAGTTAGGCAAGATCTTCTTAAAGCATTCAGTATTGATGGGATTTCAGATACAATTTTTTCTGTTTGACCAAAGTTCAACCATCTTACTGTGTCTGCGTGTGTGTGTTCTTGTGATTTTATGCGAGAGAACAGGAGTGTATGGGGGATGGTGTAAGTGTGCGTTAATAGAAGGTGGTTAGAGGTGTCACCCTGCAGCCATTTTATTGTGCTCCACAATTACAGCTGTCACAGCTTGAAGATAATGTCTCAGGCTGTTTTTTACACAAGCACACACACACACACACACACACACACACACACACAGTTTTTTAAGAGGGGAATTATGGCAGGCAAGGAACTGGCCCTCGCTCATAAAAAGCATCTCACTTACCTTCTCCCCCCATTTGCCATGTGTACAAGAGACCATGAGAGGGCTTTGTGATATGTGCCTCTGTGCATTAATTATTTGTTTGTTTGTGTACATGACAATATTTGCTCTGTTGAACGAGCCCCTGGGTGAGAATGACTGGTGGTGGAATTCTTCATGGGGTGGTGGAGTTGCTCCAGCAACGTTAAAAGTGCTGTAACATCTACAACGTGAATTATGATAGTCACAGGTTTATGTGGACGCCAAAAATGGGGTATTTTTCACTGAAACTAACCTCACACATTAACCCATTGAGGCATCTCTTTTTTTTGTGTTTCAAATGCAGAAACTATAATTTTGTAATTGCCACAATATTCATGTTTTTGAATGGGTGATACGCTATGGGGCCAAGATCACTCAAAAAATAATTTCCTGGGTTTATCATATGAACATACCACTTAAGAATATTTAGTCTTCATTCTTGTGTCAACCTTTAAGTAAAATCGCATAGTTGTCTTTATCTTTCATATCCGATCTTACTTTTATGTTCATGCCTACTCAATGTTGCACTCAGCCCCACTTTCTTTGCTTTGAATGCTCTATGGATCAGTAACATGACCTCCAATCCTCGGGGGATGAGTATGTGCACATGGATGGAAATGAGAGAAAATAAGAAAGAGCATGAAAACCAATTTCTGAGGAAGAATCCACTGTGCGGTGTTTTAATGTCACGCATTTGAGGCAATGATAGGAGATTACACCACATGGGGCACGGACACACACACACATATATGTACACAGACTGAAGTGTGCAATCAAATCTCCCCAAATTGCTATTCTAGCGTTACAAGTTCAAGACGCAAACAGAGATGATCACCAATCACAGACACACAAGTTACATGCATGCACACATATGCAGATGCAGTTAACACATGAAGACACCCACACAGATTCACACATGGAGGGATAACCCTGGTAGATTTATCAGTGGAGGTCTGCAACACAGTGGCTGCCTTTCTCATTTCATAGGCCACCGGGGCAGAACAGGCATTGGCTTGTTCAAATCCAACCCAGCAAGACCAACACATTCACGCACACCCGCACACACAAACACACGCGTGCGTGCATATGCCTTTTCTCTTTAGCAGCTCAACAGATGCCAGCCAAAGTCAGTAAAGACTAGAGCAGGGCGAAATAGATGAGGAGTTACTGACACAAGCAGTTGGATGGAAGCAGATAGACAAACTGAAATTTGCACCTTCAGGCATTAGTGTTGTTCACTACCAATTAAAAGATATCATGTATTTGGACAGCTGTTTGAGCAGCTCACTCTGATGATTCTGACAATGAGAAAAATCTGTTTAATAAGTGCAGCACAGTCAACCAAAATGTAATTAGAAATCATACGCTATTCATTTTGTGATTGGAACAGGTCATTTGATATTGTCTGCATGTTTTGGCAGCTACACAGGTTTGGTTTGGATTTATAGTTTTATTTTTGACATACCGTACATTAATGGAATAGTCTCTTTCCTCTTATCCTTCAGTGACTGTATTTTTTAAAGTTGAGTTAATGTGATGGAATTTAACCCAGAGTTGTTCCAATTAAGTACGTTGATGCTTGAATTTAAACATTAAAAGTACAAAATAACATAATGTTTCCCCCTTTGAAAATACTATTGAGGAACAGCATATACGAGCATATAACAAATATAGAAAAGAACCAGGGGAATGTGGGATTCTGATTTTTTGGGGCAATCTAGTGTTTTAGAACATGGGTCACTCAACTGCCAAAAAAACTTGACATCAATGTTACTGAATTATTGAAAAACATGTTAACCTGGACCAGCTCTTATGTGTGTTTATCTTGTCCTGGTCTTCTCTTCATCTTTTCTTCACTACCCCCCTTTGTCATAAAACCTACAATCCTCAGAAATGTAGCCAGTTGTTGCAGATTCATACACAAACACTTTACACCTTTCAAGGCATCCATTTTTCTTTCAACCTTGGTGGTTCTCATGAAAAAACAGACTGAGTAGATGTGAATGAGGAGATACTTTGATCTATGCTTAGCCAAAATAAAGAGGCAGCCATAGAAAAATATACAAGGCTCCGAATGAAGCATGGGCTTCACCCGGGGGAAGCAACCTAACGGAAGAGTCCAGTGTTGGGCTTCAGTACGGTCCGGTGAGACCAGCTTTGCTCATGTTATTGTAACATGGTTAGCACATGGGCTTAACTCACCATTCATTTTTTTTAACACACACAAACTACCCAAAGTGATCCCAGGATCTTCCACACACTCACACACACACATATGTGTATATATCCTCATTATTAGGATCGCTGGGGGGTGCTGGAGCCTATCCCAGCTGTCTCCGGGCCATAAGGCGGGGGACAACCATGCAGACTTATACCCATACCTAAGGGCAATTTAGAGTGTCCAATCAGCCTACCATGCATGAATTTGGAATATGGGAGAAAACCAGAGTACCCGAAGAAAACCGACGCAGGCCCGGGGAGAACATGCAAATTCCACACAGATGGACATGACCTGGTTTTGAACCCAGGACCCCAGAGCTGTGAGGCCTAGGGTGTAGTCTGTCTTTCGCCCTTTTGCCCCGCATAAGTGTGGTTAGCATGTCTGCCTCCCAGTTCCGAGGTACTGAGTTCCCGGTCAGACCTTCCTGTGTGGAGTTTGCATGCTCTCTAGGTAGTCCAGTTTTCTTCCAAAGCCCCAAAACATGCATAGTAGGCTGGTCGAACACTCTTAATTGCCCGCAAATAGTATAAGAGTGAATGGTTTTATGTCTCCTAGAGGACTGTGATTGGCTGTTTCCAACCAGTTTGCAATGTCCTCCTCCCTCACCCCCTGCGACCCTTGTGAGAATAAGCAGTACAGAAAATGAATAATAAATTAAATGTTCCCATGAATTCCTTCAGAAACAAATACCCATACACTCACATACTGTGTATAAGCAGTGACATGAATTGAACATTCTCTGTTTTTATCTTTGTGATATTTGGCAACCGAGTTCCAAAAACAGACAGCATGCACAATCCTGGCAGGCAGCTTTCTATAACACAGAGTGCATGTGTGTGTGAGTGTGTGTTTACCCAGCAAGCAGCAGCTGTGTCAGTAATAGCACTCTAAGCTGCAGGCTAATGACAGAACTCAGAGAAAGGGACTCTAACATAGATGTTTAACCCCGTTTAGCCCCGATCTGGAGACTACTAGGCAAACACGCACACATGCAGCTACCATACACTCACACGCACGTGTACACACAAATACCCGAGATTCCGAGACCCCCCCACCCACACACACACACACACACACACAAACACACAGATTCTTTTTGGAGACCGTAGCTGAACAGAAAAAATACCCATATTGAGACCTGAAACACCATTATACATCCTTCATGTACTATATCAATCCTTCCTCTCTTCCTCTGTTACCACAGTAAACTAACCACACACAGCGTCAACAACCAGACCCCAAATCGTCAACTTGTACAGCACACAGAAGCACACGAACTTGCTGAAAGCGCTGTCCTATAAAGCACAATTGAAGGCAGGTGTTCACATTGGAGAGGTCTAAATGGGGGGTTGTTGGCTTTTAGGGTTAATGTGTGTGCATGTGTGTGCGTGTGAGCGGCATGCTCAACCTTCAGTCAGCAGTCTATTGTTTGGTCCCCTGAAGTGACTGTGAGGTCTAATTAGCAAGTTAACAAGTTAAGAGGTGGAGTCTGTCAAACGCTTGGCTCTTTCACCCTGGGGGTCAGCCCAACATTGCCGCATGCTTAGTATGTGGTGTACGAGCATGCTGAGTTTGAGGACCTTATTGAAATATTAATCAATAAGGAAAAATTCATTGTTTAATATATTGTTGTCATGATATGGCTGAAGCAAAACATTCTACAGAGAGACATACCATGACTACACAGAGGGTATGATTTTGTAAGATCTAAAATAGTGGTTGTAAAACACATTTTTAAAATAAATGTTTTGTTGGTAGGCATACTGGGTGTGAGCAACTGCTACTACTGGTCTTTCACTTAGATACTTAATGTATAGTACTTAAGAGCTTGCACATTAACTTTAAAGGACAAGGGTGCAAAAGCAGTGATGTCATGGCAAAGGGCAGTTAAAATAGTCACAGTACACTAAAAAAAAAAGAAGAAAAAAAAGAACTAAAAATAATAACAGGAGTGGCAAAGATTTTTCTGTTACCGTTCATTTGACTGTGCTTCAGTGGCTCTGATTTTCGTTAGTTCACAGATGCAATAATTAAAAAAAAACAAGTGAGTCTCATCTCATTTTCTCAACCACTTTATCCTCACTACGGTCACGGGGGATGCTGGAGCCTATCCCAGCTGTCTCCAGGCTAGAGGCGGGGGAAACCCTGAATTTATGGCCAGCCAACTGCAGGGCACATGAAGACAAACAACCATTCACACTCACACTCATACATAGGGGAAATTTAGAGTGTCCAATCAGCCTACCGTGCATGTCTTTGGAATGTGGGATGAAACCAAAGTACCTGGAGAAAACCCACCCAGGGGCAAACATGCAAATTCCATACAATAAGGGTTCGAACTTGGATTTGAACGCAGGTCCCCCCCATTGTGAGGCCAATGCACTAACCACTCAGCTACCGGGCCCCACCAATTGAGTCAAGCCTGCTAATATTAATAATTGGATACCAAAATTATTCCCCCAAAAATACAAAATTAAAACACAGGTTGGCTACTTTAAAGAAACTAGATTATAAAACATGTTTTCAGTTATTTGACCCTTTTTGTATGTAAATCCACATGTTCATTCGGAGTTTTGATATTTGAGAATCAGCAAAAAGATGCGGCCTGGTGGAGGGATTGGATAGCATGTCGGCCTCCCAGTTCTGGGGTTCTTGGTTCAAGTCCAGGTCACGTGTACCTGTTTGGAGTTTGCATGTTCTCTGCGACGGTTTCCTCTCACATTCCAAAACATGCATAGGTTGGCTGATTGGACACTCTAAATTGCCCCTCGTTATTGGTGTGAGTGTGCATGGTCGTCCGTCTCCTTGTGCCTTGTGATCGGCTGTTCACCGATACAGGGTATCCCCTACCTCTGGCCCGGAGTCAGTTGGGGTAGGCTGCAGCACCCCCATGGCCCTTATAACGATAAAGAGGTTCAGAAAATGAAATAAGATGAAAATCAACAATGTAAATAAAAATTAAAATAAATAAAATCACTAATACAAAGGTGTTTCCATTGAACCATTTCATTTAATAAAAATATGATTGCGGTGAGACTGGGCCCTATTCTGGGCTGCTTTATGAGGTTTCTTGAGACTCATTTGTGACCAGCCTCTCTTTAAAAAGGGGTGTGAGTAGTAGTGGTCCAACTAACATTATCCACTTCATTCCATTACCAAGCTGTATTTAAAACATTGATGCAATAAAGTGGTTTCACCATAATAGAAAAGCTTGAAAATGAAAGGATGGCCCGAATGGAGAGAAACATAGTGTGCCACTTCAATGGTAGCGCCGGATCATCAACATTATGAGGACATTGGTGGACAAATGAATCTGCATCTCCAAACTATTGGAATCTATCAAGTTTACGTAAAAATAAAAACAAGATAGTACAAAGGTTATCCGTGTATCTTAGATTCGGATAACAGCATGTCTATGGCAAGAAAAATGCACGCTGTTTGCAATGCAACTACCATTTACAAAATTACCAGTACCGAACAGATTTTTAATGCACAAACTGGCGACGTGGGTGTCAAATCCTGCCCGCCACATAATTATTTGAGCCCCGTGAATGTAAACCATGTGTTGAACTTGGTTTAGGATAGCATTCAAATGAAGACTATACATGTTTAGAGAATATTTACTGTTTTTCCTTTTTAAAAAATAAGTACATCTACATTTTTATTCGTCCGTTCATTTTCTGAACCGCTGTATCCTCACAAGGGTTGCGGGAGTGGGTGCAGTGCTGTAGCCTATCCCAGCTGACTTCGGTCTACAAGTGGGGGACAATCTGAATCGGTGGCAAGCCAATTGCAGGGGATTGACAATCATTCACACTCACATCCATACCTAGGGGCAATTTAGAGTGTTCAATAAGCCTACAAAGCATGTTTTTTGGAATGTGGGAGGAAACCAGAATACCCATAGGAAACCCAGGCATGCCCAGGGAGAACATGAAAACTCCACACAGGTGGACGTGACCTTGATTTGAACCCAGGACCTCAGAGCTGTGAGGCCGACGTGCTAACCACTCGCACCACCTGGCCGCCTTTTTTAAAGTGTGCACATTGTAAAACATCAATCTTTGTCTTGTACTATTACTGTTTTTGTGCGAGATTCATATATAACACATTGGGTTTATTTCTTTTATCCTTGTAAAGCATACCCTTATCTTATTAACTATCGTCTTCTTCTTTCGTAGCTCCGTTGACCCAAGAAAACACTTCCTTCAACCTGTTACTCTAGCCGTCTTCATATTAATCTATCAATGAACTGAAGTTCTTTACCTCCCACAAAAGCAGAACCATATTTCTCCTCTTAAACATCAGGCACAACTCGCATTGTCTTCCAAGCCATGGAACTTGTCGACAATAGAGGCGGACGGCTCAATGTATGTGTGCACAAAGTAGGGGTCCCCCCACCCACTTTTAAGTGCACAAAGACCCCAATTTGTCACCTCATGTACAGCTGTTGACCGGGTGGGTTCATTTTGTATGTGTGTGTATGTTTGTAACCATGGTGGTGAGTGTTGGTGTGAAATTGGGGGAGGAAAATCAAGAAGACAAGGAAGGAGAAAGTGAGGCGGGACACCCTTTTCTGACCCAACTGCTGAGAAGGGCAGCAAGTTGGGTTGGTATTTAGTGGGAGGAGAGAAAGTAAATGGTTTTCTGACTCTTTTCTGTGGGAATGTTTGTGCAACAGGACAAAGCAGCAGCCACTGTGTAGCTGTGTGGGAGAGTGAGAATGAAGGGGGGTCAGGGGTGAGGTTGAAAGCAGCTCTCTATATAAGAAAAAAAATCTTCATCCTCTCTATTTTGACCACTACTTAGACTAAAAGGGTCCCACTATCCCTATTAAATTAGTCCCATGTGTACTGTTGATGCATGATGTCAAATCATTCAGTAACTCACATATAATTTAATGAGAAATTGTCAGATTTCACCAAAAAAGAGCGTGGGATTGATTCCTGCTTGGTGGTGAATGGTTGGGTGTCCAAATGGTTGTTTATCATCAGCAACTGCCACAACCCTTGTGAGGATACGCATTATGAAAGGCGAATGTATGAATGAATGTTCCTATATAGATCCATGATATGAAATCCCCTAAATGAGATATATATATCGGTCAAAAGACTTTTTGTTAGACAACCAGCAGAGTGTAGGAGAATTGTCGAACAGAATGCATTGCTACTGTGACAATTTCAAAATAAAATAACAGATACAGCAAATGTATTCTCATTTACTGCACTCATCTTAGCGTCATCCTGCCTGCATCACTTTCCCCTGGATGGCTGGCCCCTTGTGTTGTGACTCCTGACAACTTCTCCAATTTGCTTGGCTGTGTGAAGAGGCAGGGAGCACTATGATATCTTCCCACCTACAAATACACACTTCAATGGGGAGCCATAATCCTTCTCCTGTGCACACACCAACATCATCAATATCCTACCATTTATAAATGATCTGGCCCCAGGATAGAGTTTCAAACCTGCTGGGCTCTTCTGCCATGTAACACACACACATGCAGACACTCCAAAGTCCTCATTGGTCATTGATTGCCTTCTCAGATTCAAAAGTGCTCCAGCCATTGTTTGAGTAGCAGCAGAGACCTCCTGTTCTGGTCATCTTTTGTTGGTTTACATGCACATGCATAACTGTTATAGAAAGAGTGGAACTAAATTGGTCTGTTAAAAGATAGTGGTAATATTATAAAATACTATAAAATACAATATTATAAAATACTATAAAATACAATATTATAAAATACTGTGTTATACAGGATTAAGTAATTAACGGTATAACTTTTGGAGGTTATTCTTAAATATTGGAAAACTGTTCTAAAGCATTAAATATAAATATTTTGATGGTTATTCCTTAATATTTATACATTGAATAAACATTCAATGTACATCTTTTTTTTGGCTAAGTTGAATACAACCGAACTATACTTTCCTTTAGAAGATTTAAATCTTTCTTTAGTGTAATACTAGAGCTAGAGCTAGTTTACCACTGATGGTAGTGATTCCACATGTTGAGAACCAGTGTTTTCTTCAAAATAAAAATATTAAATATCAATAGTTATAGTCAAATGTTATTGCTCACCTGTATTTCATAATTGATAGTGCTAGATTTTCTTTGGGCCTTATATTTACTTTAAATAATTCTTCAATTCCTTTCAAATAGGGAAATGGAAATGTCAACGTTTTTTTTACAGTAATTTGTTCAAGACTCAATCAATGCAAAAGTGCACAATATCGTCTTGATTGCAGTTCACCTACAAACACCCATTCACTGTCATCTCTCATAAACGCCATTGAGCTGTGTTTTGCTGTAAATTCCTTAAAACCTTATCCCGTCTAAATTTGCAGGCCTTTCCTCATTGATTTCCCCGGGTGAAAATAAGAGGATAGGAAAGCATGTTAGACGTCTCCGGAATCAGAGCCAATCCATTAGCAGCGATCAATACGCTGGCAAAGGAGAGCTAGCCAGAGAGACATAGACCACGAGAGAGGGAGACCTGAGTGTTGACAAAACCAAATAAATATAGACGCGCAAAGAGACGAGAAATCAGATTAGTGCTGAGAGAATCTAAGCACAACACTTTTAACCCCTAACCTAACAATCTGTGTTTACACCACAGTAAGAAGAGAGGGGGAGGAAGGGAGCGGAGGCTTTTGTGGTTGTGTGGAGCGAGCGTCTGTTCTTGACTTGCGTTTAACAAGGCTTCTCTATGTCACTGGCTGGCATACAAAAACTGCACAATATACACACTCAATATATAATGGTTGAGATCCATGCATTTCATCTAATTACTATGTTGTAGAAAAATACGACTTTAGATTTACTGTCATCTTGTGGGACTGTCAAATAAGTCCCCTTATCCAGAGATTATTACATGCATACACATAGCAGGATGTGGAAATTATGAGCCATCTGCTGCTTAATTTCTTATATTGTTGTTTTTCTCTTTTCCATATGCTGTTCGGGTGTTCCCCACATAGGTAAGTCCAATTTTTCTATATTTATTGAACTTTCAGTTAAAAAAATGATTTAGGCATAAAATCTAACAATTTTGTATAATTACCATCCTACGATAACTGAGTGGTCTTCTCACTCCTTGTGGTCTTTCTCAATGTTAATTCAGTTCACCCCCATATCCCAAAAACTTACAATGGAGGACAAGGACCTCAACATTGCCATATGTTTGAAAGTGAGTTTAGTTATTTGTTTTGTTTATATGTGTCCTGTTATTGATTCACGCCTGGTTCAGGCTATGACTCTAGCCCAAAGTCACAATAGGCTCAGGATTACCTCTTACACTGTCAAGTTTTTCAGAAAACAGATGAATGTTTCAGCATTTCAGCATAGACTGAACACAATTTTACTGCACATTTTTAGTTTCTGTTCCAAAAACAATTTTAAATTAAATTGAACTGAGTGATTAAAGTGCACATACTATATAAATCCTACAAAGTAAATAGTTTGGCATTGACACACTAAATGGTATCAGTCTTCTATTTGAGTTCAAAATAGTATTAATAAAAGTACATCTACAGTAAATAGCGGGAGTCATTTTCTCTACCAGACCAAAGGCACAAAAACAATAATGTACAAGACCACATATTCACACACTACATGGAAAACCATTCCACTCTTATCGGCACTACAGCTGTGAATTAAGCATTAGCTATAGATATCTCAGACCACATGGGTAAAATATAAATAATTGGGATTTAAATTAATTGTAACTCAGCAACATCAAGTTTGATTAACAATTATAGTTTTTATTATTTTAATTTCAAAGGCAGAACTTTTACACACAATCTCTGAAAGTATTTTGAAAATAATAATACATTATGATTAATGGTTATATATCCTGTAGAGTTTAAAAACAACAATTTGCAGGCAATTGAATCACTTTTCTATGTTCTTGTTTTCAAAATAAGGTAGTGTTGAAAAGACTATCTTTGATTTCTTTATGCACCCTGTTCTAAAGTCAAAACATGGATGAGTTTTCTGTTGACATTTATGACTTCAATAGAAAACCCATGAACATAGCATATCATTTTGGGCTTTTAAAAAAAAAGCTATTTTGCTAATGGTGTATTGAGTGAAAGATAATGACCGTTTTGGCTGCACGCTTTGCTTTATTGTGGGTCTCCTGTCCTAATGGTTGATGATTACTTTTCACTGACTCTGTGTCAAATTGAGGACATGTTTCAGTGCATGGCTCTTTGTATTTGTATTGGCAAATTGGCCAATGAAGAGATGACTGCAGAGACTTGTGACCCTCAGCATACGTAATAAACATTTGACTCTTCATTTAAATTAGATGTAACTTGTCTATGCAATGTCAAAATCAAGGTAAGGGTAAAAATGTACTGTTTTCATATATGTATATCCAGATAAAACTTCAAAAGGTACAACCTATCTTTTCATTTTAGACTTAAAAGAACCAAAACCATCATCATCATACTCACACATAACAAAAGTTTGTGCTATTTATTTACATTTTTTTCAAGTTATTTATGGATGCTACCATAACATAAATTCCTGACTCTACCTCTTACTTTCCTCATTGTATGTAGATCTGTAAAAGCAGAAGTTTACACTAACTTGAGTCATATAATAAAAACATATCTTTTAAAAACAAACAGTCATAAAAACCCAATCTAGATACAATTGGATCACCAAATAGGAGAAAATGTGCAGTGATTTCAGTGTTGTGGTTCTTTAAACACCTATGTATATCATTCCAACCCCTTTTTTCCAGACATTAGATAAAATAAAAGAAAAGGCCTATTCATTTTGGCTAGTTACTGGAATTGAGAATAATTATCTGTATTTAGGCTGAAAATATGTGACAAAAGTCTTGAGTCCATATGAGTTTCTTCAAGACATTCTGCTAATAACTACGTGCCAACGTGACCACCTCTTGAGATCTTCCTATGCACCAAACTCTCTGCCACTGTCACCTCCACCTTCTAGTCTCTCCCCCAAACCCCATTCTTGCAACAGCAACCTGCCTCCCCAGTATACTTTGAGCTGTGCCCCATGATGATGAAATCAAATTAGGTGGACTAGATGGGCCTAAATCACAGCACACGTTGCTAGCCATGACATAAAGAATGGCTGCGACGAGGTTACCCAGAGTTCAGACCAGATAATGAAAGAGACAGGGAGGTAATAGTATGACAGAGTGGTGGGGTTCACCCTACTCGGGGTGCATGGGATGGGGGTTAATATGAGGGGAGGGGTGGAGGTTCATTTCGAGGGTACCTGACTATATGACCACTCTGTTGAGCAACCCTCATTCACGTCATATGCCATCTTTGCCGACGTCTCCTCACTTCTACCACTTTCTGCTGTCCTCTACTTCATCTTTCACCACCAATCTCTTCTCTGTAGCAATTCCTCGATCTCAATAGTGACAAAGGTTTCACACTCAATTAAGTTAAGTATCACCTAAAAGGGAGTCTGGTTCATGGTATCAAGAAATTTTCACTAAGTACTCCACGGATGGTTAGCTACTTTATAGCAAAAGCATATCTTGCCTCAGACTAATTGTCATGGGAAAATGTTTCCTTCTATTAATTCACAAGTTATATATTTATAAGTTGTATTTGCAATGTTTTGATCTCAGCATTACACACCCAACAATGCATCCATTTGATAGAGAACTTATCTTATTTAGGTATGTGTTTAACTTTTCTCCAGTCACATGGGACATTTAGAGACAGACAAACAACACTATCTGGGAACTGAACCAAAGTGAGGCAAATTACCTTCTATATCATCACTGCCACAATTTTAATCATCCAGATTGAATGGGTTAAATCTAAGTAAAAGAAAGTGTTTATTTAGACTTAGAATGGAATAGAAATATACAGCACAGGATAGAATGCTTTATTATCATTTTACATGGTACAAACATTGCAAACAGCTAAACTGTTGCCTCTATTAAACACGAAGGCAAGAGATATTTTAAAGCTGTCATGCTAGGTGTGGTGTTGGGCATGGAATGTAAAGGACCCAAATGCAGGTAAGCAATCAAGGACGTGGAATGGAGTGCTGTAACAAAAAAAAAAAATAACTAAAGCAGGATCTTCAGAAAATAATAAGGACTTAGAATTACATGGCAAAACCAAACCTGACATGGAAGGACATGGGTATATGAGGAACTTGACATAGGTAGATCGAGTAACCATAGTCACTACACATACTACACATAACCAAACCCTTAGAAAAGTGTTAAATGTTTGCTTTTATTGAAGAAAAAATATTTTTATTTTTTTACTGTATATGTAATTTATCAATATTAACTAGATATACAAAGGTGATTTAAAGTCAGATGCAGACTGACTAAATGCCGATTCGAAACAACACAAAAAAATCTCAATACAGAAAAGAAAAATACTCTACTCAAACTAATATATACTCTGATGACACTTCCACTATAATAGGAGCTATTCATCTAAATGTTGTATAGTGGATTATTTTTGGAAGTTTACGATGTTGAATATCAGAGACAAAGCAAAACACTTAAAACTTTCTTTGGGGAATTAGCAGATGGTAGAACGCAGGTGTGTGCGTGTGTCAATACTTCCATGCAGTCCTTGTTTATTTGGACCTAACAAGACACCTGTCGTCTATCTCAGTTATTTTTTCCTCTCATTACCGAATGCCAATAGCTACATGGAGTCCACACACAGACACACAAACACAAACCCACAGCATACCTTTGACCCAGGCCATCAGTTAGTTTTCTCTAACATAGCAGCAAACATTGACCTTTGACTTCTTATCTTGCTTCCTGTTCCTTTCTAAATGGGGCAGGTTGGGCCAACAAGATAACTGTGTCACAGTAAAAATCAAGCCCTACTACCATTGCACATTTCTACTTAGTTTATCAGATGTCATGAGTTTCTGAGCCAATACTGCATATTAACTGAACATATATGCATATTTAAAACAAAAACATTCTTCGTTTCTTGGCAGTTGATTTGCATTTAAGTAACAACTGTGAACACAGCTGTTTTCCTTCAACACTTCCCATACATACATGCTTACTGTTTTACCCCAGCTTTTCGAGTGACCTTGTGGCCACCATGTCCTCTATCCACCAAAGTGGGCTTTAATTTTTTAGGCTGGGGCGCCCAAACGGAAATAAAAAGCCCATTATGAGATGCCTGCAGCAGGGGCTTGTTGACTAGGTTTTATTACAGGAGTGGAAGAAGGCGCTTGATGCCTTCATTTAGGGTCCCAAGCACCAAGAGCTGACAGCGATGTGACAGTACTGGTCCCTGTGGCAATGCTAAACAAGACTGTGACAGAATGAGACACACTTTCTGTGTGTGTCCATCTCGCCTTCTTTGTGTGTATGTTTGTATGTAGAGCTGCATCCTTGCTGTCCAGGCTGGCACAGTCAAGCACCCTTGTATAAATGCCCTCGTAAATTTGACAGCTAGACATATGTATGGGAGTCTCATTAAAATTTTATTACTAATCACTATGGATGGCTTTCCTGGCTGTAAGCTGGCTGATGCCTCAGATACATACGCCCAAGCGGATACTGTATGCGAACATAAAAAATGTACACAACACAGGAAAGGCAAGTATTAGGAGACATAACCAATGGACTTGGAGGAATTTGGCATTGAAGAAAATATTAATATCTTGCTAAATTAGATTTGCTCTTGTTTAATGTTCATTAATTGCAACTTTGGTTCTTGTCGTTTTTAAAATGATACTGCATCCCTCCAGCTCAGAGGATTTTATTCAGGTTCCAAATTGATTTTGATGGATAAATGTTATTGTAAAACAGGACTTACTTGCATACAGTTTAATACTACAGTAGTAACTTGACATACTTGTTTCCCAACATAAGAGATATTTTCGTTATGAGGAAAATTCCGAGCAAATTTTAAATTTGAGATACGAGCATACAAGATGGTTCCCTATGTGGCCGTTTGAGTGGCCGAGTATGCGAGAGGCTGCTTATGGTAACAAGATTGCTATGTCTTTCTTGCCTCGTCTTCCTCGCGTGAAGATATCTACGAGCACCGGGGGGAACAGGTTGCATTTTGTACTGGAAATAGCGTGACTGAGACGTTAATCTGTGAAAACGCCAGTGGAATCTACATGGACTTGAAAGCAAAGCAAGCATCTTAAGATGACAACAGCGGAACCCTTCAAGGCGAGTTGTGGGTGGTTCGATAATTTTAAATAACGAATTGGGATAGACTAGGTTCTGAGGCATGGAGAATCAACAAGTTCCAACTAGAAAGTCGTGGTGGAACGCTTTAACATCTTTATCTCGGTTATCACAAAAGAAGGTTTAAATGTAGTGTTACCTGAGATGAAAATTAATTTTTCAGTTTGTCAATAGTAAAATAAGTTCATTTAAGTTAAATTTAAAGTTTGTTATGTTACGAGCACGTTGCCGTCAAGTTTCTCTCCTGTCCTTTCTCTTTATTCTGCGCACTCCGCTTTACTATCTGTCTGTACTGAATATTGTCACATTTTAAGACTGAAGCTCATTACGTCAAGGGTGGCAACGGATTAATTTGTATTTAGTTATTTTCTATGGGAAAAAAGGATTTGAGAGACAAGTAAATTAACATAGAAGCTCGGTTCCAGAATGCATTGAGCTCGTATCTGAAAGTATTACTGTATTATAGTAGAAAATTAAACAGTAAATAAAATGTGTCTTTGCACTTATTAAGACTCTGGCTAGGTAGCAGCATGTGTGCATTATCAGCCTTGGCAGAGTTCATCATAAGGTTGACACAGCCATAAAGATCCATGTTGCGTATCTTAACATCCCACGATCTTGTGGGGTAATGTTATCACCTGAGTTGTCATTTAAAGTAGCAGGCAAGCTGGATGAAATTTTGGAGTTGAATGGCTACATGTGGAATGCTGATAAGCATAATTCTTTTGACCTCTGGAAATGTTGCAAAAGACACCAGAAACAACTTCATCTCAAAAAACACAACCGTTGGACGGGTTAGGCTTACTTTTCTGTTTCTTGTATTTCCATTTATTTTTTCTTTATTGAACGTTCATGCTCATGGTGGAAAGTGGTTAGCACTTCTACCACAGGGTTTTTAAATCGAAGGGACAATAACCATTGGATTAAAAAAATGCAATAATTGCAATGATTTTAACAGATCTTATTTACTCTGGCCATTTACAAAGGTTATCTTTTATCATTCACAATAGGTTTTAAAAAAAGTCTCAATTGAATTTGTTTGGTCTTCTATTTGAGTAAAAAATTATGAGCAACAAAAATAGTGATAATAATGAATTTTTGAAAACATTTTAGAGTTGATAAAGGGGAAAGTTCTTCGAGCAAAGCTGTGCTAGGGGGAGTAATATGGACGGGTACTGGTGCTTACAATTTTTGTTTTCAACTTTAGACCTAAATTGATTTACTTTAATATCCCATTACTTTGTCTCAGCATGGTGACAGTCCTTGTAAATACGAGAGAAAGCTCCTTATTTAACTGCAGAAACTTTATGAGTTTCTGACAGGGCAGGTGCTTCAAATGTGTATTTGTGGCAGTAAATAAACACATCGTTTAGGAGGTCATAGAGGCAAAGGTGAACTAGTGGTTGCAATCGATACCCCTAAGGCACATGACTGTGTGTACATGTGTGTTGGTGTATGTGTATTGTATGAGTGCAGGTGTAAGCACCCTTTCCACCCTGTGTCCCTCATGGTAACTTTGTTATCCCACTTGTTAGCCAGTAAAGGGTGACCCCAAACACTCATGTACACAGACCTTACTAATGGAAAGAGAAACTAAAGAGAATTGTTTTTTTTTACAGTTCACCCACAGGACTCGATAAAAAATTTTGGTGTTGTGGGCACGTGTGCTAATTTGTGATTTTGTGGGTGCATGTCTGCATGTGTGACCACATAGGTGCACTGTGGGTGACCCTGTTACAACTCAAAGTGTCTGCCCTAATTTCATCATTGGAGGGCATTGGTAGGTCAGGCAACATCTTCAAATCCAGGAGGACCCGCAGGCTGACAGACGTAAAATCCAGCAAGACATTTTTATGATTAACAAAAATTATGACCTGCATTTCACTCGATTTCAGATCTGAAAGCCCATTGATATGTATACTATTTTTTTATTTTTTTGGTTCATAAATCAAACATGGCATTGGAAATAAGTAATGACTCCGGATTTATTAGTTTCTGTGTTATTTTGTATTGTAGCTCTGTTGTCAGCAGATATATATATATATATATATATATATATATATATATATATATATATATATATATATATATATATATATATATATATATATATATATATATATATATATATATATATATATATATATATATATATATATATATATATATATATATATATATATATATATATATATATATATATATATATATATATATATATATATATATATATATATATATATATATATATATATATATATATATATATATATATATATATATATATATATATATATATATATATATATATATATATATATATATATATATATATATATATATATATATATATATATATATATATATATATATATATATATATATATATATATATATATATATATATACATACATACATACATACATACATACATACATATACATACACATACACATACACATACACATACACATACACATACACATACACATACACATACACATACACATACACATACACATACACATACACATACACATACACATACACATACACATACACATACATATACATATATATATATATATATATATAATTTTTATTTATGTATTTATTTTTCATTTTTTATGACAGATTGTCTGCACTTAAATTAACTGGCAATTGAAGAACTATACAGGATTTAATTTGGCAAAAAATGTACTTCATAATTAACACAAAAATTGAGTGCTACATTTAAGTTTAATTTATGTGACTTAAAAATGGTGTATCTACGATGTAATGTTTTACGTTGAGTTTCCTTGATCCCACACGTAGTAAGGTCTTTTCAGTTCATATGTGATTGGGAGTCTGGACTAGCTATGATAGTTTAAGAATGCACATGTAAAAAATTATTAAATATACATATGATTGTCTCAAAAGAACAGAATTACCATATTTTCACGCTTATATGGCAAATTTAAAAGTCTAAAATGTTCTCTAAAATTGATGCAGTGCAGAATTAGTCATTCCGCATTGTGTATGTTCTAAATTCAAATTTTTGTATGACCACAACCACTTGACTGACCGGGTGCATTTTGTGTTCTCGTGATCAGAAGTGTGAACCCCAAAAATAACCCACCCATGTTCTCTAAGCATTACGGTAAATCAAATCAAAACATCCCAGATGAGTGGCAATGCAGTTGACGTCTGTGTGCTCACCCCTTAGGAGTCGAAGAAATAAAACCATGTCGTAGCTATATAGAGGAAAAGCCTGACATGAATGATGGCGGGATACGGGTGTGAAAGCTTGGGAAATTGACTTAAGCCATGGATTGAACATGAAAGAGAAGCCGGGAGAAGAAACGCTGCAAACAGGTTGGGATCGATGGATGTCAGATGGCAAACATAGTTATACAAAAATTGCAGGCAGTGTTAGGCAAGTTATGGGATGATTTGTCGATGGATTGTGGATGTCTGGGGTAAAGTGTTGGCAAATACTGTAGTTCGAGGTCTTGCCAAAGCCAGAATTTTTATTACTGAACCCCTGAGCAACAACTCTGACTCTGACAGTGAGATGGAACCCAGCGTGTTGGATGGCAAACTCGCCCACTTGGATGAACTTTCTATGTCGAATACAGAAAATGAGGACTTTGACAGATTTGTTCTTTTGCAGAAGATGGCACTGCTTTTGTTTGGCATTGGCCTTAGAGCGAAAAAACAGTGTGCTTTATTTGCTATATTTTACTGTCTAGAAATAGATGGTCAGGCCCTGTTAACATTCTTAGTGTTTATATTTATTTATGAAGACATTGGGATTGTATTCATTCATCCTCTGTGCCCCTTATTCTCATGAGGAGTAATAGGCAGGGTACACCTTGAATTGTTTGCCAGTCACTCTAGAGGCACAATAAGACAAATAACCGTTATTGTACAAAACATACCTACCAACAATTTCGAGTTTTCAACCAGCTTACCATGCATGTTTGTGGAATGGGGGAGTAAACTGGAGTATACCAGAGGAGGCACAGATACATTAGACTTCTTGCAGTGAAGCCTGGGATCACTCAGTTTATGGGTTATACACAACATTCATTTGAAAAGATTGAGACAGGGCTCTAAAAAGAGTAACATGATATCTCAGATTATACAGGAAAAAGCAACAGTCACCAATTGCTTGTTGTTGTAAATTTTGTACAATGTGTATCAGCCAGACGTGGCCACCAATTTAAGCTCTCTTTCCCTTCCTTGTTCTCTACAAGTCTGTCAGATTTTTAAAGTTGATAAACCTCTATTCTCCTTTTCACCGATATGATCAGTGTCTTCAGGAGCACTGAGGCCACTAACAACCACTAACTGTTCCTGGCAATGTTTTACTATCAGGGGATAGAAAATAGCATAAAAGTGATTTTCATTTGCGACTCAATGTATCCATCTACTGTAGCTGTCAGCATCTATCGACTAGGACATCATGTTTTGGACTGAACGAGGCCACAGATGCTGCAATGCTATTAGGTGGCCATTGTTTGTTTTGAATGGCAATAGAAATAAAATTGGTCACGTCGTGATCTTATTGTGGGTAACCCTAGCTGCTCCTGCGGCTCCAAGAGGCAAAAACCAATCCTAATTCATTTACCCCACCCAAACATAGTCTTTTCTAATGCTTTTTGAGGGACGAAAATGTGCTGATACCTAATAAGTGCATTGAGTTTGGAAAAGAAAGGGATTGAAAGGAAATCAAGTGGGTAAGTGGGAAGGTCTTCTTGTCTTCTTGTCAGTCTACTTGTTTCCTTCCCTGTATGTATGAAAATGTTCCAAAATAGACTTTTTAAAATTACAGTTTTTCTCATCTATTTAAATTTTGCTGCTACTATTTATTAAATTAACTAACTTGACATCACCTAAAACTTATTTGATGCAATGCTGATTAGTTTGTAATTTATGGCATCCACGCTATGGCCAGATCTTTAGAGAGCACTGGAATTAAAGAAAACAATGACCAAAGAGAGGTACTTGTCTACAGATTGTTCCTTTTGGGACAGTTTTACCACTTTTGACACTGCTGTTATCCTTGGCTATCTTTGGCTTTATCCAGTAATTGTTGCCTGGGATGCACTCAATCAAAATAGGAAGTTTGCAAATGATGAAACATTTTCAAAACATAAATGACCTATTATTCGGACTATTAGTTGCACCTGAGGATAAGACGCAACAGCCAAAAAATGACCAGCAAAGAGGGGAAAAAATATGTACTGTATTTTCGGGACTATAAAGTGCAATTAGAATATTTTTTCTCAGAATCCATGTGTCTTATAATTCGATGTGCCTTATATATAAATACATATTGGTTAATCATTGTTTGAAATTCCAATAACATACATTCAAGTAACAACAGGAAATGACAAAGAACAGGCCAAATAAGCATTTGTTATAATGTTTTCCTTACAACTGCTGCCTATAAAAAATACATAACCGGATTTTGTCAGTCAAAAAAAAAAAAAACATAAATTGCACTTCAGTATTGGTCAAAGGCCCAAGTATGAAAAAAAGGTTGGCTTATAGTCCATAAAATACGGTACATACTCACACACATTCAATACACACAGTTAGCCATTTTAAAATATGTTTTAGGCCTCGTCCTGCCAACCTAACTCACTATATCAGGATTATTCCCTTTTTCACCAAAGCTCAGGAGGGAAACGTGATCTATCAACCAACACTACCCTTCACACAATTGCACGTACACACACACATATGCCGCTTTGCCCTTTGCTACTGCCCCTACACACCAGTAGTAATGATGTCTTTTGACCTCTCACACAAAAGCTGACCTGGCAGATTAGTCCATAAATGGCCCTGGGACTCTGGGTTTCAAAATCAAACTCCAAATGTTTCCTGCATTGATTAAGAAGAATATTTGTTTCCAGTTTATAAAATATGCCCCAAATTACATGACAAATACTTTTTATATGAATCATTATTTGCTTAAAATTCAGATTTGAATCATTTGATGTTGGCTACAATATTGTATTTAATTTTATAGGAATTGAAAGATGAGGAATACTTAAGTATACATATATTCTGTATTTGAAGATCATTGTCACTAATACTTTGATTGATCCTCACTTTTATGTTTATTCTTACATTTGTTTGCAATGCGCAGTACAAATAATAATGATAAATAATTGCTCTCAAACCACGGAAGTGAATGGCCTTTACATTGTAAGTTGGCGAAAGGTACAGTACCACACAGATGTATCCCCTCTACCTTAATAGGAACCTGACCACTGACAAGGAGAACCTCTGACCACCATATATTGTAAATGTATGCAAAAACATGCTAGGGCACCAATGATGATAAGTGGATGTAAGTTATTGTTTTGTTGTCGGACAGCCAGCTGCTCAGTCGACTATTTAAATGACAACTGATTACCCTAATTTTAAACACATGCATGGCAGCTTGGTTGATAAATAGTCCCAGCCCACTCTACATTGCATTACCCTATTGTCAACCACTACGCACTAGTCAGCCTGCTAGAGCTATAATACTGTTTTGATTATTCAATAAATAACCCATAATTTGACATTGATTGGTGCTGTGAGGAAGCTTTGTGGGTGGGAGAAGGATGAAGAGATGATGAAGAGCAAGGATTGGTCAAGAGGGTGGAGAGGTTATCGACCAGTGTTGGTCACGGCTTCGATGACCACTGGTCACTAGGGTCAGTGATTTACTCGAATGCACAAGAGAAAATACAACCACTTGCCTGTGGAGCCCATACCACATTTTCTTACGTGATGTGATTAGAGTAAGGGTCATTAGTTCAGCCTCATTTGCTGTTAACTAAACAAAGATGTCCACCACTAATGAAAGCGATTAGATGATTTAGTGACGCAACTATGGAATCAATGAACAATAACTGTCTTAAAATCTTCCAAATAAGATTTGGATGTATTTACCTACCCTGCTTTTTAAAAACGCCTATATTCACGTTTTTACTATTCAGCTACATAGTACTGAAGTTTGAACTCTAATATTATAGCAACACATCAAACCAGCTAGAGGTAATCTCCAACCCAAAACAGTCTAATGGTATTCAGATACAGTTGTTCGCCTGAGGCCTTTTGGGTTAACCACCATGATGAACATTGATTACTAATTTTGCTTTGTGGTATACGACCTTGGTTCATTGCTTGAAAAATTTGCCAATCTCAGCTCCAATATATGCCCTTTGCTTTTGTGAGCCTATCACAGTGACATGGTTAGTCTGGACAATATTGAAACCTACCCTGAAATGGATTATTTCTTGACCCTAAGTAGGATGGATTTTATGGTGCTTGCCTGATCACTATCTGAAACCCACTAATCGTTACCATGTGTGTCTGTATGTGTAAACCCTCCTGCCTTGATGCTGCCATTGAAGTGTCCCAGGCGTTGTACTTATTTGAGTTCCCTGATGTTAGCTATTGGAATATTGATCTTGGAGAATGTTTAGCTTTCACTCTTCTCAGGTTTCATTTATATGCTCACACAGCTGACGCCTGCTTCACACAGCAGGACAAGCTGCAGATGTGGCAGTACATGAGGGACCGTGATCAAATCAAAGTCTCAATCAATGCAGGAGGGGGAAAAAATCTGAGTAAAAGATTTGGGTTTCAGTGGGATTTTAAACAGTGCTGTGTGCATTCCGTATCTGAAAGATTTAGGCTTGGTCAAGTGAGTGGCAATCAATTGTAAAAAGATCAGTACTAAAATTTAAGGAATACTACATGAACATTTGATATCATTATTATAAAATTGCTTTTCCGAGCTAGAACACAAGCTATCCTACCAGTATAAAACCCAGAAAAATGAAGGACTATATTGCGCATTTTATTTTTCTCAAAACGCACTGTAGTACTTAAATTGCTTGCCCCATTGGTTTGACTTTAAGCATTACATTTTAGTGCCTGCTCAAATGGAAATCTGAACGAGAACAAATCTAGTTACTAAATATCCTCTCCTGGTTGCTTATTGGTTTCACAGATTTGTCATGCTAATGTTGGAAAATGAATTCAAAGAAATTGAAAAAGATAATACACTTTATTTACCTTGCCCCACAGTTCACCCTTATTTTTTCCACTACAGTAACTTACAAGCACTATTCTGCAGTGGCAATTGATTTAAATTTTCCCCACACATTCAAAAAGGCCTACTGTTTCATTGTTTGTTTCATGCTGACATGCTATGTTTTGAAGTGAAACAATGGGCTAATACCATGCAATATTAAAGTAGATTTGTGGGTAACGCCCCAGTGACTACTAATCATTGTACCTACGGCGATTACGTGTTTTTTTCTGATAGTGTGGATTTTTTAGGATACATGTGTTTTGCTTTATTTTACAGCTACCTCATTAGTTGAGATCATTACACAGCCCACACACACGCTCACCCACATGCATGCACACACATTTCACAGAAGGATCCAGTCATCACCACTTAATTGGCAGTTCTCAACTTAAAAATAATATGAATAACAGCCTTTGGTTGAGCGTTGCATAAAGAACAATGTCCGTTTCTTATTAAGGCCTTTTGGCCCATTTTCCATTATTTCCCCTATAAAACCACAGTACACTGCAGCACATGTCTTTTCTATCAGCCACTACACAGTCAATACTCACTACATATTCTTTTGTGCCAGAAAACATGGGTCAGCAAAATGCATGTAAGAGTTAATGCTGAGTCTTGGTGGGGTAGGGGGTCTATGTATCTGAATATATATCTGTAAAAAAAATAAATGGGTGATTTAATGAAGTGAAACTTTGATGTGACCGAAAAAAGTAATGCAGCCTGATCTTGGCGCAAAAAAAGGGGCTAATCAACTTGGGTGAACAGATCCTGATTTTAAATGCCTAAATATAAAATGTGAATTCCTTAGAAATCCTGCCAAGAAGACACTCCCCCTTTTTCACTTTTCTGGTGGGATTAATATCAGTTGAGTTTACCAAGTCTTTGCACCTTGTAAAAGAATTGCCAAACCCTACCATGCGAGGGTACTGTATGTATGGTGGTCTAGTCCCATGTGTTACAATACAGCCTACCAAATTGCACGACACATCTTGACAAAATTTGACACTCAAGTAAAGTATTATCAGAGGCAGAAAAAAAAGAGCGAATGGAACTGAGAACACGTAATAATGAAGGTTAAACAATGGCAATACGCCTTACTTTCGGTGAGAAGGTGGAGAGATATAACCTTCCCATTTATAATTCATATCCTCAATTACCACTAATAAAGTGGCATGAATGGGGCCGGCAGAGAGAAGGGTGCCGGCACAATTACATGTAGAATAGCCTGGCATTTACATTTTCTATTTGAACATTTTTCAGCCTCAATTTCTCTTGGAGTTAATAAGAGCGATGATCCCTCCTTGACTTTTTCATGAAATTATTGTATGGTTGTAATATCCCAATCTATTAGCTCGCCTTCTACGTAATTTATTCTACCATTTAATAGTCTGACCCAGCTGGATAGAGGGATGAAAAGAGAAGTAGGAAAAGATAAGACTTGACATTGATGAGAGAAGCAGGTCTTGTAGTTTTGACCCTGTGGGGTGGGACAAAGGTCTGATATATGTAGAACCATATTTCAATTGAAATTTCTCATCGGTCTATGTTTGTTTTATGGCTGTTATGACTTGAAAATCAAAACCATAAGATGGTTTTGGACAACCCTGTAAATAGTAAATAGTATGAATATTTCTGTGAGCTTACAAGCTTTGCCCAAATACAGTGACCCATGATTCACAAACAGACAAAAGGTTTTCAAACTTCTCAATTCATAAACTACCCAACAACCAAACTCGTAAAGTCCTTGTTGCAGTGTTTCACTCGTCCATTTGTATCTCACAGCTATTTTCTACTGAGCAGCCGCAGCCTCGCAGGTAGACAGAGCACCCCCAGCCAGCTACTCGCTGTTCTCTAAAGGCTACTATGCGTGTGTTCAGAAATTCATAATCTGACCCTGTACTGAGACTGTCCCATATAATTCCAGCAATGCTCCGAGTCTGAGAATAGCATGGCTAATACTGACATGGTGGGTAATACATTTTACACGTGAATACCTGCACAAATAATACACCAACTGTAGGTTTGACCCCAAATTCATTCAACTTTTACAAGTTGAAGGCCTGAAGACTTGTTCTTTGTTGTTCTGATCATGCAGGTGATAGCGACAAATTGTAACATAATTCACTAACTGACCACAACCTTACTGACTAATAAGCCCGTTTTCACTTGCCTCACTAACACCACCTCCTATCCTCTTTTCATTTATCCTCCCACATATAATGGCAAAAACTATTTAGAAAACCTGACTTCCTGCTTTTGTAAAAAATAACAGTGTTTTAGAGCTTGTAAAACGCCACAAGGAGACAGTTTAGCAGACTCCCCACAGTCAAGGAACTTTATTGTGATGGTGAAAACAAGAATCCAAAGCAAATGAAAAGGTTAGGTGCTTTCCTAAGCATGCAACAAACAGAAAACAACAATTGCGGTTGATTCAAAGCACAAGCTTGCATGACAATAGCAATATAAAACATATACTATACACTTATGCATTTACTTCTTTGACAAACCGAATATTATCTGCTATATTTGCTCGTATAGTCTAAAATTAAAAATACAAACACACAAGCACATGTGGGTAGTTGGCAGCCGGCTGTTCCTTTCCACTGAACATCATATGGCGTAACGACCACGAATCCCCAGTTGTTTTTTCCTTCAATAGAACTAATGCAGCGAACACGATATGACTTCTGTTCAATTCCAATTACACTTAACTGGGTTTTCCCAATCAGACTCCCATGTCATCACAATCATTTTCACTCTCCAGGTGATCGGCTGATATGGGTTTTTCAGGACCAATACCGATTATTATTAGTAGTTAGAGGAAGGATCACTCCTCTCTCGCACTCTATATTAAATCTGAATATTTGTATAACCATGGTAATCATCAAAGAACTACATTACACAATAACTTATATTACCCAAAAAAAAATGTTCACAACTTACAACCCTATCAGGACTTTGATGTGGAAAGTGCAAAGCCCCTATAACCAGACCAAAACACTAATGTATTTTCTTCCACATAGCAACAGTTGCATCGTTGACTAGACTGGTTCACTGTTGCTTTCATATACTGGCAAGTTAGCCCCTGTCTGCCTGGCATGGTCCCATGTTAAAGACCAACTTCAATGAGAGGAGGCCCAGCAGGGAGCTTGGCTAGCCGGTTCCTTTAAGCCTTTCCCTTCCTTCAAACACTGACTCGGGCACAGAGTATTACTCTTGTCTCCTTCCCATGCTTCCTTGCGTGATATTTTCACAGTTAGCAAATACATAAGCTGGCACTTTTTTGTAATCCATAACAGTTAAATGTAATTTATTATCTTGCAGAAAAGTAAAATGATTTTTGAAGTTTTGAAGTTTTCTTATAAATTAGTGAACTATATAATTTACCGTACATTTTCATAGTGTGTCCAAGACACTATTTTAACATTCCCACTGGTCGTGCTTAGTCTGAAGAAGTAAAAGCAGTATGAATGTAATTGCACAAGAATTAAAAGGCTGCTTTCCACCTAATCGTATTTCCATGCATGACCTTTATGTCCATGAAATTGTCACTTGCACTGGGTGTGTACATGAGGGCACACCCTCATTACGCTTCTAAACTTGTATTGAGGACCAGTCCACAATTTTCCAACATGCAGTATGAACTGTTCTGGCATGAAAATACACTACTGTCCCGTTTGGTACTTAAGCATTTAGACACAGTCTATGAAAATAGGTTTGTTCTTTTATTCATTCATTTATTTAATTTCTGAACCACCTGGAGCCTAACTACAGGCACCTTCATCAAGGCACAACGAGACAGACTAAGATCCATCTTCATACTCCTAAAGGCAATTTAGAGTGTTCAACCAGCCTACCCTACATGTGTTTGGGGTGTGGGAGGAAAACAGAGTACCCGGAGAAAACTCATTCAAGCCTGGGGATAACATGCTAACTGCATACAGACCAACCTGGGTGGCGGTTCTTTTTTGGTATGGAAATAATAATAATAACAATGTAAATTTAAAAGCAAAGATGAAACAGATATTTTTTCTCCTGTTGCATGAAAATAATAACTTTTAATCTTGAATCGTTTATAATAACAACTTATTTTAAAATATCCACTCAATTATTATGTTAATTTATGATTTATTTTAAAACCTAAACTGCTACGTCAACCCTTTCATTGTTGCTGGAGAAAATGGCCATGTGAAAACACTATAGTAGCAAAGAGCAGTTTAATATTCTTCATTTCAATTTAAAGTGTTCAGTTCCCATATATGCAGATGTTCAAATTTACCAAAAACAATTGCACATGATAAAAGACCCATGTTCAAATATATAGTCATTAAATCCTTAATGGGGTATTACAGTATTACTAATACTAATTGTTGGTTATAATGACAACCATTTTGATGAATTCATAGCAGGGGATTATTGGTTGTAATGACGTTGTGGGTGGGTAAAGTGGCAAGAGAAAAAAATCCCACACGGAAAAACGTTTTCATTTACACCGCCAACTCAGCTTGGCATTGATGCAGAGGTCAAAGGTGAACACAAAATTGTGTGGTATTGGCACTCACATTTCTCTCCTTTCTTAAAAGGCCCTCATTTGCACTTAAATGTATTTCTCTATTTTTAGTTAATGGTAAGATTGAGTCATAGCAGAGTTTGCAACAAAAACACACATAGAGATGCACACAGTTTCCCAAATAGAAGAGCAATTCATGCTTCCATTTTCCCACTGTATGAAGTTTAAAAGAAAAAAAAACTTGTCTCAATTTTTTCTTGCACAACAGTACACTTTGTGTTTCGATAAATACTAATGCACAATATATTAAACACTACTGAAACAACTAGCATGTTTCATGGATGAATTTCTATTCATCTATCTAGAAGAAAACAAATTCGATTTTAAACCTGAACTTTATTTGCTTTTGTTTCAGGTCAAAGGTTGGTCAGTGCGCAATAACACACTACCATCGCTCATAGGCTAATTGAAAAAAACTCTGTCTTAATATGGTTTTGTAGGCAGTTTTCAGATTCATTGTAAATATCACCACAGACAAGCTGTTTCTCAGTATTTAAATGTGTATAAAAAAGATAGAATATTTCCAAAAAAAACAACTTAATCAGCTCACATTATCCCCGACGTCTAAAGGACTGCAAACTAGACAAGGAATCATGTGTCCTTATGATTTCAGAGAAAACACAAAAATGTGTTATTTGATTAATTTGCTTATAGTGTGTAGGAATGTGTGTGTGTTTGTGCATGTGTGTTGACATGGCCATAAATCCTCAAAGATATTTAAGTGTTTTTGCTGCAGTGACCGAGACTGTAAATGTGTCATAGTTTATTTGACATCCCCAAGACGAGGACTGGCATTAATCACGTACTCTGGTTTATGAAAGTCATAAATGTTGTCTTTATTGTCCTTTATTGTTGCCTGACAGATTGGGTGAAACACGAAGGTCTTTCCTATTCATATGGGTGTTTTCCGTCTGAATATTTGGCTCCGAATGTTGTAAAATTCCTATCTCTTGGGATTTTTGTCATCTTGTAGTAAAGTATGACATCACTCTACCCTTTGATCCATGCAGTCAAGAGAGCGCTGATTGGATGATTGACTTGGAGAGGACATCCACATTGACTCCAAACTCAATTCTGCTGATGTCAGGAGCTATTACAGCCGATGACATGCACATGCACACCCAGATGGACACTGTGTGTGCATGTACATTTGTTGAGCTTTGTTCACTGTGTGCTGGTGTCCATTTGTGTTGAAGTGTGCAGTCATGTCCAGGGTTGTATAGGTCAAACGTCTAAAGCCAGAACATCTTCAGGCTAAAAATAGCAGGGAAATGTCAAATTAACTCTGGATGCAATCCTTCAGATCAATTGTTCAATTGGACAAGTAGGCACTTTCCATCTACAGCACCAACATGTTTCATGACGCTTCTCCATTGCAAGCTTCCTTTGACATTGTAGCAATTCTAAAACAAAACGTTTTTTAGCCTTTCAGCTATGGAATTTGATAATTCATCACTACATATATAACGTTAGAGCCATGAAAAGATAAAAATTCATATTGTTTAATAAATGTAATATTTGAAAGCTGATCTTTTGTTCTGAATGAACCAAGATGGGCGGCCCGGTGGAGCGAGTGGTTAGCGCGTCGGCCTCACAGTTCTGGGGTCCTGGGATTGAATCCAGGTCATGTCAACCTGTGTGGAATTAGCATGTTCTATCCCGGGCCTGCGTGGATCCAAAACATGCATGGTAGTCTGATTGGACACTATAAATTGTCCCTAGGCATGGGTGTGAGCGTGCATGGTTGTCCGTCTCCTTGCGCCCTGTGATCGGTTGGCCACCGATTCAGGGTGTCCTCCACCTAGGCCCGGAGCAGCTGGGATTGGCTCCAGCACCCCTGCGACCCTAATGAGGATAAAGGAGTTCAGAAAATGCGATGAGATGAGATATTGGTGCCTTATATAATATAGCTTTTTTGTAGTATCAGACAGTATCAGATTTGGTTACAATATAAAATCATATCCAGTATTCACGTGTACATCGTCTTACTTCTTAGATGCTGTGAATAAAACCACTAGGAAAACATGTCCACTGTAAAATCGGAAATAAATAAAAAAAATCCAGACTCTAGTCCACTTTTTGCCCAAAAACTCCTGAAAAAGGTTCCCACTGCCTATAACCACGACCATAAAAAATGGATAAATGTGAATTTTAAACAATGTGGCGCATGACAAATTAGACATATTTTAAACGCATTCAGTCCTAATTCATGAGGTAAACAATATTCATCTGCTAGTAAAGTACACAATGTCAGCATTTATTTTACTCTCATTCCTGACAAAAATTTGTGTTGTCAAAAGATAAAAAGAAATGGCCATGTTATAAGGTGGGCTTTTATTTATTTATTTGTTTATTTATTTAATTATTTGTGTATTTTATTCATTCATTCATTCATTCACCCATTCATCCATCCATTCATTCATTCTTTTATTTTATTCCTTTTTTTTTTGTATAGCTTCGTTTCACGAGGGGGAAATGTATAATGCATTAAAAGCTACAATGGATGACTGGCGTACAACCCCTCTGTGAATAGAAATCTCTGCTCTCTTCATTGTTCCGCTTAGCTGTTCCCCAAAGTCTTATGGTGAGGCATTAAAGTCATAACGATACATCTAAAATGACAGTGGTTGACTGTACCTACATTACTCATGAAATCACTACCAATCATAAATTCAAAGAGCCTCTGTGCCTACCCTCCATCCTCCTAGTTAAGTGTGGAATAATGTCATCTTAATGATTATTTTTGTGGTGGGCCATAATAGCATAATTCAGAGTGAGCGTTGTGATTTTTTTATGCCCCTGACATATTGTTTTGCTGGGAGTGACATAAAAGTACGGTGACATGTGGCATTTTAGAAAAGGTCAGGCGCTCCGTCTCAGACGCCCGTCCATCTTCATAACATTGCCACTTGTCATATGGAAGCTGGCAGCGCCAATCTTGTCCGTCCTCTGTCACTTCCTCCCCCTCGTATTCTCTTAAATTATACTGATTCAACCTCTGATTTTATGTGCTTTTTTATTGCAAATAACATTTTAATTCAATCTCCATTTCATATTTTTAGCAATGTTTTTTTTTATTCAACTGGTCAGAAATGACTCCTCTTTTTCCAAAGATGCAGACACACAGTGCCTTGGGGGTGCTGCAGGGGTTCAGGGAGCACATGTCAACACCAGCTGTGAAGATTGTGGCGACAGAGAAAAGGACTAATACTAATGTGATAAATGCGTCAACGCTCACTCCAGACACATGGTGTATGTGTTTGTCATCTGGGCGGAGTTGCGTGTGTGTACATATGCGTGTGGATGTGAATGCATGGGTGTGTAACTGTCAGTGTCTTTGATTGCTAGATACTTGCCTTGGGTCAGCCAATTGTGCCTAATTGAGATTTTCCTCTCAAAAGCATTTTACGGGTCTAAATACGATGTTCAGAAAACATACTTATTAACTTTAGAAGCTTAAAAGCAATAACCAATCTGTAAATATAATTGTAATATTGTAAATATGTATGTTTAATTACTTTTAACTGTTGTTTGGGTTGCACTTCGTCATAAATCGAGCACGTTTGAATCGTAAGAACCCAATACATTGTGGAAAATTGTGCTCTCCATTTTATAGCTTAAAAACACAGAAAGACAACAGAAAGATTTGTCAGAATTTGTCAGATTTTAAATTAAATGTATCAATTATATACATTATATAAGTCTTAATGTTTGGCCACATCATAGAGACCTTACTGGCCAGCTGTCGAAAAATCTGGAAATATTGACATCGACACAGTACCACCTTAGATGTGAAATTCTTAAGAATAATCTGTTAACTACTCTTTTCTGTTGGTAAACATTATTACATTGCATTAATGTTCCTGAAATCACAGTTGTCTGCAGCCATTGATATTAGAATTGTATGTATTGACACAATCTGAGCCTAAAATGTGCAGGTACAAATACAGGTATGTGCGTGTGCTTGTTTGTATGCATGTTGACACGTGTCATGCTGTGTGAATGAGAAGTGATTTGTCGGCAGTAAAACTCAACGTTAAGGCTTTCACGGCTTTAATGGTGATGGCCTTCTAGGGAAGATGACCAAGTGAATAGAAAATGATTACATGGCTTGTACTTGTGTCTCATATACTAAAATGTTATCATAATAGAATAACATTTAATAGAATTTGTTTTTCATTACTTGACAATTGATTGATAATATATTACATTTGTCATATATTTATTCACTCGTCAAATTATTGGCTCACAATGTATTTTTTTTTCACGATGCCTACTTCCAGTAAGATCAGTGTATTATGACACCATGGATCATGATACAATTCTGTAATCAACAGTCACACATTTTCAAGTAACCCGACAATGAATTTCTATTCTGGTGCCCAATCTGTGTTTCCTTCCTTCACTGTTGAACTCTTTTGTAACATATTTCCTGTAACTTGACATTTCTTCAGAACCAGCACCTGTCGAACCGTTGCAGAAGCGGAAAAAGGCGTGTGGTTTCTGTCTGTGGTTTCATAAGGACTAACAGTCAGGCAGTGTTCTCACCCAGTACCTCTTATAAATACATAAATTTCACTTCCATGCCTCTTCATTTAAATGCATGTGAAATGCCACTGATGAAGCAATCATGATCCTGTTCAGTCAAAATACTTGATCTTCAAGAGTCTTATACTTCTCTTAAGATGCAAACAACCATGCTGTTACATGGCTTAACATTGTTTAGATCATCAAACATGAAGAAACATTCAATGCAGTTTTTCTGAAGCTCCCTCGCACTATTAAAAAGTTGCCTTTGTTCCATCGGGAATTATTATCGTTCATCACATTTATGGGGAAAATCCAAGTACATTTTCACTGAAAACATTCAGATTGAATACCTCTGCACATGTTCAAGAAATTGGTATGTCTCAATACATTCATCATTCATTCATCTTCCGTTCCACCCATCCTTGAAAGGGTTGCAGGGGTTGCTGGAGCCTAACCCAACCATCTTCGGGCGAAAGGCAGACTACACCCTAGAATGGTCGCCAGTTAGTCGTAGGGAAACACAGAGACAGACAACCAGTCACACTGCCACGAGTGGGAATCAAACCCAGACTCCACACGCCATAATAAGCAGGAAAAACCACTCCACTATTGGGTGGCCTGTCTCAATACGACCTTTCTCAAAAACATATCCCGCTTTTAAACATTTTGGGCCAAGGTGATTGTTAAGGTAAGTAGACTCTATGTAATTAGTGGACTCTATCAGACTGTATGTTAATTTCTAAAGCATAAGGACTGCATCACATCATGGGATATCTGTGTTTGACAGATATTAAAATAAATAAATACAATTATGCTTAAGTAGTAATTAATTGGCCTAAAAATATTATCCAAAGCACACAGTGGCAACTCATTAAGGAGATTCCAGAAATACACAGGAACACTAATTTTTAAATGGGGGTGGAGTGGCGGATGAGTGGCTAGCGCATCAGCCTCACAGCTCTGGGGTCCTGGATTAAAATCCAGGTCGAGCCACCTGTGTGGAGTTTGCATGTTCTCCTTGGGCCTGCATGGGTTTCTTCATGGTGCACTGGTTTCCTCCCAGAATCAAAAAAACATGCATGTTACGCTATTTGGACACTCTAAATTGCCCCTAGATATGGGTGTGAGTGTGCGTGGTTGTCCATCTCCATGTGCCCTGCGATCGGTTGGCCACCATTTCAGGGTGTCCCCGCCTCTGGTCTGGAGTAAGCTCGGTTAGGCTCCAGCATCCTCCACGACCCTAATAAGGATGAGAAAAAAAAGTGCCAATTCTTTTTCAGACCAATGTATGCAGTATATATTCAGTATATTTACTTTTTTAAACTTAAGCAATTCACAATTCTTGCAACATTAATCTTTGCACCTACAAATTGTGCTTAGGAGGTTTAGGCCAATTGTTAGATGATCCTTAATGACATAAGCGTCTCTTAAACAGGAAATTTATATTCCTATCATTGACTGTTTATCAGCACTCTTTTCACTTGAAATTAAACAGCCTCAAGTGAGTTTACCTTTGCACACAGCAGGTACATTAGCCAATTTATTTAACTGGACCATACAAGGAAACTGCATTTGGTCTTCCTCTTAAATGCATTTTAACTCGACTTCAAAGCGGAATTTGAGCTCCAGCAAGAGAATGTTTTTAATCTGTATTATACTTAAATATCCTAGAACTCGAAAGTATTCAGATCTACAAAGAGACCTTTTTATCCTCTAATCTTGTTTGTCAGAATTAAATGATCTGCCCTGGTGAGGTGTGTTATCCACTAATGAATTTATAGCTTGATAAGAAAAGGGCCTGTGCAACTACAATATACCACAGTCATAAAACATTGGAACAACTATATATGGCAATTAACCTTTTCCCAGCTTGTGCATCAGTAGCTGTTTGCAATAAGACCAGTGTATGTGTATATCTGGAAGAATACTTGTCCCAAGATTTGCTTGGTCCATTGTGTATGTCACTGTTTGCATGTGTGCTTTTTGGCATATCGAGATGCTGCTGCAACAATCAATTAATCTTTAAGCTTGTTCTGACAGATTACTGTGTTATTCAATAAACCCTTAGACTGGTTGGAGACCATAAATACCTATGTAGTCAATAAAAAAGCAAGGCACCATTGGAAAATGGGTACATAGGTGAAATGCAATGGATATATATATATATATATATATATATATATATATATATATATATATATATATATATATATATATATATATATATATATATATATATATATATATATATATATATATATATATATATATATATATATATATATATATATATATATATATATATATATATATATATATATATATATATATATATATATATATATATATATATATATATATATATATATATATATATATATATATATATATATATATATATATATATATATATATATATATATACATACATACATAAATGTGTATGTGTACTTAGTGTGTACTTAGTACAGTCTCTAATGGGTAATAGGGTATTAGAGGGTGCTAATGCATTATTTGAGGAATAAAGATAGATGGATATGGAAGAGGGGAAGGACAGAAGGAAAAGAGTTATAAGGTGGTACCCAGGGGGTAAATTTCTCACAAGCAGTTTTCATATTACACACACACATTCTAGTTCCACACACTGAAGGTGATATCTGGAGACGTCAAGCCAGTAGGACGCTAGTTGAAAGTGAATATGTTTATGGGGGTGTAGACTGTCATACATCAAGAAGCCGTTTGTTTAGCCAGCACTGTGACAGGGTACAGTAATGTGCGCTGCTTGGGAGCAGTTTCAACCTTGATAAATGAGAGCAAGCATGACAATGGGTGGCGCAATGTGCATGGGCCAGAGAGTGAGGGGGGGAACGACATCAAGTCCTGTTTTTAGCTCTTGGATTAATAGCAATTTCAGTGTTTGATGGAAGCATTTTTTTATCTATTTGAAGACTCTCTTTTCTAATCTGCAAACGACACCTCCTTTGGTATATCTTGTAGGCCCTACACAACAAGATTATTTATAATGGAAGGTATGCATTGGGCCACCTGATGGTGTAGTGGTTCCCTCGCGTGGTATGGGCAAGTGTGGGATTGAATACCGCTCGCTGGTAGTGTGATTGTGAGTGGGAATGGTTGTCTGTGTCTGTGTGACTCGTGACTGACTAGCGACCAGTCTAGGGTATAGTCCACCTTTTCCACGAAGTCAGATGGTATAGGTTCAAGCACCCCTGACCAGGATAAGAGGTTTGATAATAAATGAATGATGTGTGCATTTTAAGTTGTGGGAATTCCACCAAATTAATTTGTTAACAGATCATAAACAGAATTTATTTTTGTTAACATCTATTTTGGATCACATTCAATTGTGGAAGTGTAGCCAAGGCACCATTAGAATAATAGTTTACTATAAATAATACATTTCTCCATGGTGTTTATCTCAAAATCATTACGGTTATTTGTGTATTTCTACACATGTATTTTCAACGAATAACTTCTGCACTCCTCACCCTCTCTGTATGTTTCTTTCTTATTAAAACTGGGATTTGAGCCAATTCAAATATCTATCCCTCCTTTCCCTTTCCCTATTCATGTCTTACCTCCATTTTCTTTCCTCATCCAGTCCTTGTCCCAGTCTCTGCCCTGCACTGGCATAGCATTGGATATGACTGTACCATGATGCTTAAGAACAAAAAAGAATTGTCTATGTGACTGTGTCTCTATATTATGTGGCAAACAAAAGGTTCATTATTTGATCACAATGAAGTCAACTATTATTCTCTGGTAGAGCAGTGAACTGGACAGTCTGAAATACAGAGGGATGCTAAAAATGAGTGACGATGAATGCTAAATAGCCGAGCTATACTGCACTGTGTGAGTATAGAATGCATCACATATACTTCAGTATGATCGGCTATTTATTGGATAGTGGAGGCAAATTTAAAAAAAAGGTTATAAGAGATGGCATAAAATAAATTTAGGGACACTGTATGTCCATTTATTTATTTTTTTCAGATTATTTTTCCAACTCTGTTGGAAGGTGGGTGAGATAAGATTGGTGGCGTGATGTTATAACACTAAAACCGCATTTTGTAATCATTAAATTAATTTCAAAGTACAAAATAACCCGGCCCGGCAGATTAAGTGGTTAGCACGTCGGCCTCACAGCTCTGGGGCCCAGGGTTCAAATCCAGGTCGGTCTACCTGTGTGGAGTTTGCATGTTCTCCCCAGGCCTGTGTGGCTTTTCTCTAGGTACTGTGGTTTCCTCCCACATTCCAAAGACATGCATGTTAGGCTAATTGGACACTTTAAATTGCCCCTAGGTGAGTTTGAGAGTGAATGGTTGTGCGTATCCTCGTGTGGTGGGGTGGCGATTCAGGGTGTCCCAAAATCGGCTGGGATAGGCTCCAGCATTCTCTGCGATCCTAGTGAGGATAAAGCAGTTCAGAAAATGAAGATGTACAAAATAATAGAAAAGAGGCAATATTGGTATATTGGTTTGTCTCTATGTGCAGTTAAAGTCCTGAATTTGTTTCAATTTCAATGAAATTTGATGAAATGATGAAAATTTGCATATCGTAAATCAGTGAGTGAATCTACGTGTGCACTTCTCCCAAAAACCAAGTGAGAGCTTCTCACTGACCACATACATGGGATAAAAGTTCTTCATCACAGCTGTCAATGTAATTGGCCCGAAGAGAAAGGGTGGAAAGAAGGACGAGAGAAGCTCTCTCAAGGGTTTGTTTTTCAGGGAGACAGAAAAATGAAGAATGGCAGAAATAAGAGAAAAGATGGTCACATGGAATCCTGGAATGGGATTGATGAGTTATCACGAGGTTTTGTAAGGGAAGAATACGCAGCAAGCTGCCAATCATCAAGGCTGAAAATTGCACTGAGATTTGAGTCCCCAGACTGTTTCTGTGCATGTGCATCCAGAGAGTATTTCAAGCTGCTGTCATCTATTTGCTATTACTTCGTCCAACCATCTTGGGCTCCATTGGTTCATCTCGTTGTTTTTGAGGCCCAAACTGAAAAACAGAGCACATTTCATTCGGCTCGCTGTCACTAAATCCTACACTCAGATGTTCGAAAGAGTGTACTTGTCATGGGCACCTGCTATTTGGGAAGGACAAGACACACTAAAAGACAAAGGCGAGAATACTAGAAAAGATGGGAGAGAAACAGTGAGTAAACAGAAGAAGGTAATGTAGGAGCTAAAGCCATTTCAGTCCGTTTAATTCTGTATTGATTTGAGCTGTTAGATCTGTCCTTTCAGGGTCTTTCTTGTGTCTTGTAGATAATATTCAGCAGCCACAGGCTTGCTAGCCACAAACACATGAGAAAGATTGTACCAATCTTGTTTAATTTCTTGCCCCATCTAAGAAATCCATATAGCAAAAAGGATTTTGTGAGGCTCTGTTAAAAACAACAACCACGTTATTTTCAAACATTCAAACAATGTTAGTAAAATTGGAATTTTGGCAGCAATATATATACCCCTTACATGATCATCATTTTTAAAAGATTGCAATGGGAAATTTAAAGCTTTTAACAAGCAAATCAATTAGGAAAATGCAGCTAATTCAGAATCCTTCTGCTGCCACTCATTACAAATACAAGGAAATGAAAAAAATATTACACTGGTCATAAAAGCATTACACAGGCTTCCTGTGAGTCAAAGACAGACAATATGTTTTATTGCTGGTCTACAAAACACTTAATGGCCTTGGACTGAACTACATGCTTAATTAGTTTGACTCCTATGGCGCATCCAGATCCCGTAGGTCGTATACAACCAGTTTTCTGTACGTTACAAGAACCAGTTATGATACTCTTCTTTGAAACAAATTACATTTTTTTCAATCAATTTGCACTTTTAAATTAGAGTTTAAAATGCCATTTGTTTTAACTACAGCATATTAAGAATTGCCTATTCATCAAATACCCCCTCTCAAATATTTGGTTTCCACCTATTAATATTTTTTTAATTATATTTCCTAATAAAAATAAATAAAAAAACAAAATGCTTACTTGAATGTACTGTATCCCAGCAAAGACCTGATATACTGAAGTGTTGTGAAACATTGCCCTCTATTGGGCGTCATGTTATACTCAGGGAGTGGGGCAGGAAGGAGAACTGAATGAACAGAGATTGCATGATGATAAAGATCACAATGACAAGCAATTGCTACTGTGATGCAATCACAACATGTCTGATTGCCCCATGAGTACACAAACCAGACCCCCTATTCACACACACTTACAAACACAATTTCAGACATTCATAGAATAGCCCCAGGTGTGAGTTGTCCAATAAGCCACTCCAGCAGATAGACATCCTATATCTGCTTAAGTGTGTCTGTACTGTATGTATTTCTCATACGTATATATTTTCTTTTGTTGCTTCATTGTCTTTTTTATTGTTATACTTAACTTCTTAAAAACACATTTTTATCGTGCTGTTTTGAATATCTTATACTCAATGAAGAAAGGGTGATATTTTGTTTTGCTTTGTCTGCACAGCTATTCAAGACGATGTTATATTATCCATAAAATCCAATTTAAAAATGTTAATGCTCATAAACAAGATGCTTAAGTAGAAGTCAGAAGTCAAGGTGACCCACAACACTCTTGTCTTGGGCGCTTGGATTAAAAAAAAACAAAAAAACAAAAACACACACAAGTGCTGCAATTCAACGTGTTACATGTTTCGAATTCCAAAACCTTTTTGTGTAATTTCATAGCAACCATTAAAAAATGATATTGACGCTGGATCACTGGGTACACCTACACAATATGAGGCCGAATTCAAGTGTTAAGTCTTTATAATAGACAATCCGGTTATGTGTTGTAGTTGTGGTATACCGTGGTTTAGGCTAGAAGATGTTGCGCTCAACAATGCGCCAAATATCAATATCTTCATACATGTAAACAGTACAATTTAACCCTTTGCTGACTTTTTGATTAGGCTCTTAAACTGAATATTGTGGAATTTATGCAGGTGTACCTAATATTTTGACGATTGTGTATAAATCGCACCACTCAACTTTTAAAGTAATTATTCATGATTCAAGATTGATTGAAAAATGCATACATTAAGCCTAAACTAAGCATACTAAAAGTGACTTTCATTTATCACTCCCTTAACCATGCTGATGAACACAACTACTGCAATGCAGGAGCTTTGATTGGTGTGTGCTTTATTTTGAATCCAACAGGACGTTTGAGAGATGGATAATATTGCGGATGTTGCACAGACAGACAGCTAGATAGATGGAAGGCCAGACTGCTACCCTCCTATGAAGGATTATCCCCTATCCTCTGTTTGTGACAAGAGCTGATAAGGGCCTGAGTGGAGAGGCAGCAAGAGGCTGAGAGGGCTCATGCACTCGCACACATATTCACATATAATCCATGACAAGAGAGATATCAATCCATCATTTAGAGCCAGGGATTCAGCAAGAGGAAATAGGTTCTTCTCAGTTGCTGACAATCCTTCACAAAGACACACACACACACACACACACATAGCTACTACAGTTGTGCAAAAGGCTCATCCGATTTCAGACTTGGCCTGTTTGAATGACTAGTGGTTATCTGATTTACATTTAGCCATTGTGCGCTACAGTTTTATATCTGTGCACGATTAAGGCTGTTATTTCCCCACCAATGGGTCCAAAAACATGGGTCTTAAAGTCCTACTTTTCCATATCACCATCTAGAAAAAAAGATCCCCCTCAACATTGTTGAAAGGAAGTATAAGGTCGCGCCCTTAGCATGTAAAGCATCTCATTTTCCTGCCATGATTGCTATGTCTAATTTTTGGTGCCACTGATAGATTGTCATGGTGAGATTTGAAGCAGGGGAGGTGCTCCTTTTGTTGAATTGAGAAGGGTATTTCTAGCAAGGAATGGCAATTCCCTAAAAATTTGCAAGTGAATGTCAGGAGATGCTGCCTAAAGGAAATGAAAAGGCTGAATTGAATTTGTCGAAATATGACAGCAACAGAGCAATCCATGCCGTACTAACAATTTATGCATGTCTGGTGAACATGTGTGAGATGACATCAATTGTATCTCTTTAATTGCAATATCTCCTTACCAATATATTTTATGTGAACAAAATATTTTCGTCAAATATGAAGTTGCACTTAGTTTTTTGTTTACCAAATTTGAGTATGCACAGAATTATTCCTCCTGTATTAATTGGTTAAACCTATAAATAACATGCACACACACACACACACACACACACACACACACACACACACACACACACACACACACACACACACACACACACACACACACACACACACAAAAACGCACTGCGGATTAATGTGACCAAGAGACTCTTGCCGCATTTGCACAAGATAGAGGCAATGAATGAATAGCGATGGTTGGTCTGTGAATCGCTAAGAGTCAGGTTAGGTGGCAGGGCCATTTGGCGATGGCTCGGTACTAGAGTTGATAGATGAGACAAACTGCAGCCTCTTTTCTCGTGTAACTTTAAAATAATTAAGCCTTTTACACCACCATGCAGAATTTTATGGTCACCTTACAGGCTGTCGGTATTCATTCGTTTTAATCAGCAAGATGGTAAAACATCAAGAGGACAGATATGTCATATATTTGTGTAATGTGACACGTAAGAGCATTCCGACATACAGCAAACTGTAAATTATTTTTACCAATTTATTTTCAAAGGTATGCTCATTAAATGATCTTAATACCTACCTAAATATAAATATCTAGCTTTTAAGTAAAGAAAAATACTTAAGTTATTTTTGTATCAAAAAGAAAGAAGCTATTTTATGCAAAAAGACTTAGAAGGTATTGAACATTTATGTTAACTCAAAGGTCGGCTTAAATCATTGCATCTCATATCCGCTATTATACAGCAGGTGACAATGATGCCCAGGTATATGCAGACAGTAATCCGGCACTGAGAGGACAGTGTGACATTGATTTAAGATTTTAATCTGCTACTCCTCTTTGCCAGGCACGTATTGGAATAACAAATATACACTCTGCAGTTTAAAAAAAAATATCTAATCCTGCCAGCCCACGATAAGAGCAACAGAACCAAAACAAATTATATGATGTGATCAATAATATTATAATACACTATCATGTAATTAAAAATAGGCAATTTGTTTCATGCTTTCTTTCAAACAAAATATAATCTGCAGTAAAATCAATAATATTCATACTACAACCATTTGCCAATTGTGTGGGTACTGCACAATGAGTTTACAGTAAATATTGTAAATAATCACTCATTTACCAGCACGTGTAAAGCGTGTACATGACTTGATCTATCTATCTATCCATCCATCTGTCACTCCTCCCTCTGTGTTAAGATTCAATTAACACCAAGTGGGCATCTACAGCCCTCATTATAGCTAATTAGTTAAAACATCAGCCAATCTACCGTTAATTGGCTTTGGTAATTAATTCAGCTGCTAGACCATATGAAAACAGCATGAAGAGAGAGAGCGATAATGGGTGTATAGAGAATAATGAAATCACAGGAGTAGGTATTATAAAAAAAAAGTAAAAAATAGATCTAAGGAAAAATAATATAGAAGAATTTAAAGAGAAAAAAAGTATATAATGTAGCGTGAGATGGGAAATCTTGTACCGTCGTTTTTTTCAACCGATGCACCACAGTGTGCTTAACTGATGAGGTTTCTGCAGAAACAAGTAGCGCCTAATGGGAAAGTGATTGTACTAGTAAGCTTTTGGATTGAAGAAAAGGTGTCGTACTGTACAGTTGAAATAAAAACCTGCACTCACTGCAGGCCTTTGTAGTCTAATTGCCTATGCTGAGAGTGAGGCTCTTCATACCTGTTAAAATCTGTGGATTGATACACACAAAACACAATTTCAGGTATCATTCATTCAAAAGCTCATTTAGCTAAGTTAATTAAAGATACTTTTCTGGAGCTTGTTTTGTTTTTCCAAACACTCTAATAAGGGGGGGGGGGAGAACAGATATATATGTATATATTTTTTTTAAATTTATTTTATTATTAAATGAAAAAAGGAACACCAGTTTTTGCGAGAGAGAGGTGGCCCAGTGAGCGAGTGGTTAGCGCGTCTGCCTCACAGTTCTGGCTTCAAGGGTTCGATCCCAGGTGGGTCCTCACTGTGGAGAATATTCTACCTGCACTTGTGTGGGTTTTCTCTGTGTACTCTACTCTGCACTCTGTGTGTATGTGTGTGTAGGCTGATTGGACCTTCTAAATCGCCCCAAGGTATGAGTGTGAGTGGGAATTGTTGTCTGTCTCCTTGTGCCCTGTGATTGGCTGCCCTTGGATTCAGGGTGTCCGCCGCCTCTGGCCCAAAGACCGCTGGGATAGGCTCTAGCACCCCTCACAACCCTAGTGAGGATAAAGCGGTTTTGAAAATGAATGAATGAATATTTATATATCCTTCTCAAAGTCATGGGGGTGCTGGAGCCTATAAAAGCAGAATTCGGGCAGAAGGCAAACTAAATCCTAGACTGGTCGCCAGTCAGTAGTAGAGTACATATAGCGACAAACAACCGTTCGCACTTAAAATCATACTGCCACCAAGTAAAACACACATTTCCCACACCGAAGGAGTATAGTACTATATATAATTTAAAAGAAATGAAGATGAAAGGTTGGGAAAGGAGATGATGATATATGTTCATGACACAAGCTGTGTGTGTTTGATACAATGATGAAGGCAGAGTCCAGGGTTCTGTTCCTTACTTGTTGATACTCCCACTGCCACTGCAACACAGCATGTTCCTTGGAAAGCCTTTTGTCATGGAGATAGGCACTGACTGGCCACATGCCGACACCTCTTCGTTAGGTAGCTCTCCACTTACTACTGGCTGAGGAAGGCAAAATGAAACAGGCTCTCAGAAATAGTCCGTACGACTCTTTGTGTCTCTTTCTAAGAGGCTGAATATATTTTCTATACTAATGCTACAAAATAGCAATCCCCAAATGAAGAAAAACAGACTTCCATATCTTAGAGTGTGCAATCAAACTTCTTTAAAATATAAAGAATTGCATATTTCTAAGCTATGGCCCAAATAACCTTCTGGAATAGCTTCGATTGTGTTACTCACCCTACAGTTCATTGTAAATTTGACTGATGGAAAAGTATTAATGTTATTAGTTGCAGTACTGTATATGAATATTGTTTCTCAAGTATACAGTTAAGCTATTATCATTGACTTTGCCTCTCTCACAACTTACGGATTTGAGTATACCGTATTTTCACGACTAAAGGGCGCACTTAAAAGTGTTAAATTTTCTCCAAAATAGACAGTGAGCCTTATAATCCAGTGCGCCTTATATATGGAAAAAAACAGAAAACCAAAGACGAAAAACCACCACTGTCGGATATTAAAAAAACACAAACGCCTGAACTGAAACAATACTGTTAACTATGCAGATGCCATCTTAGTTTACAAAATCTTCCATCATATAGCTCCTCCACCACTGCAAGATTTTATACAAAAAAAATCCAAAACATCACCAATAGCTGGCTCTAGAGGTGCCTGTGTAGTGAGTGCTTCATACCTGGAAGTCAATAGCAATTATCGTATTTTCACGACTATGAGGCGCACTTAAAAGTCTTAAATGTTCTCCAAAATAGACAGTGCGCCTTATAATACAGTGCGCCTTATAATACAGGGTGCCTTATAATACAGTGCACCTTATAATACAGTGCCTTTTATATATGGAAAAAATGTAATTCATTGAGGGTGCGCCTTATAATGCGGTGCGCCTTATAGTCGTGAAAATACGGTACTTTCTTTACGTATAAAATGTTTTTAAATATCCAAGTCTTCTATCATAAAAGAAGTGAGTGTAGCTGATTGTCCCTTTAATCTATGGGTGAGTGCGTGGTTTATGCTCCATTAATTTACTTCTGAGTCCTTTACCATTTCCTCACTATATTATGAACACACATATACACACATGCATACACACACCCACGCTGGCTTAGTGATTGATTGAATAAACAGCTGTCAGTGGTTGAAGATAACCTCTCCAGGATCCCACTGCTGTCTCTCAGACAGACACGCGCAGTAAGGTCCCAAGAGTAAAACCCCACATTACACATGCTGATGCACACAAAGACACACACGCGCACTACGATAATCAGATCATCATTTATCTGCAAAGCCCAGGAAAATCAGTCAGCTCTTTATTTACGATGAATGTATTTATCCCCCTCTATGTTAGGACTTGTTCTGTATTTTGCTTTAAAATCAATGATGCCACTTCATTCAGTGATCTTTAAAAATCCAATGAATGCATTAAAACTCAATCAGATCATTCTTTAATTTGCAATTGACATTATGAGAATTTCTTTTACAGTGTTTGTTATTGTAGTTCTCATGTCATGTAGTCACAGGGATATTTTTGGCCACTTCCAGCTAGTAAAGACACCAAAATGTGATAATACCCTCAGAATGATCTAATGCAAGTTTAGTCAACTGCAAATTGGATTATAAAATGATGAAATGTATTCAATCAACTCTGAGAGTAATTATTTTTGCAATGCAAATGGTCTTGTAAAATCATTCAAACCCAATAAAGTAAAAAAAAATTCAACATGCTTTGCACGCTACGCACACTTGTAGTAAAACTTGCTTGTAGTAATGAGAACGCCTTTGGCTCTTCAGACTTGGAGGAAAGGAAATAAGCTTTGAACACACATGCACACACACCTGTCCCCTCTTGATCCTTCTATCCAGCCATCTCCTGATCCTGCCTCCCCACCATGGCGACATTTCATTTGCTTTTCTAAAAGTGACAACCCTTGGGAGAAAGGCAAGGGCAGGATAGTGAAAGAGTCCAGTGATGAGTTTTGAGCTGGGCGTGGAGGAGCGCTATTTAAAAGCGCCATGCATCACTGTCAGTGTGGGTGAACATGCAAGCACATTCACACAAGCGCTGATGCAAGCCTATGAGGCGAGACGCTGGACGCGTGCACGCACACATGGCGCAGTGGAACGCAACCTGGGTGGCAAACTGAAGTTGACCCCTGTTCCATTTCATCAAATGTCCTCTGGATGAGCCACACAGACGCATCTATTTAGCACATGAGCACATACAGAGGCAACAATCAGCCTTGTGTCTTGCCTGCTTAAATCAGACCTCACTTGGGGGCGGAAAAAAACATATCATCTGTTGGAGACACCTTGGTAGCCCAATTTGTGTTAATCCCGTCCTTGATTTTAGGCTCATATTTACCATTATGGAGATGATGAATTTGCAGAGGCCCGCTCACCTCACCTTTTATTGTTGGCGAGGAAAAAGGGGAGCATTAAAATAGAGGCTGACACATTGGCGGTTTTTATTTGATTGTGAATGTGGGGTGATGTCATTCTAGTGAGAGTAGAAAGCTTGGTAGGATATTGAAACAAGATGAGGCCTGGACCCCTTAGGCTAAGTAGCTGTAGATAAGATGTGAAGAAAATTGTGTGGTTAAAAGAGAGAGAAAATGAAAAGAAAGGGAAGAAAGTAAAAGGATGTGATTGAGGGGAAAAAGAAGTGGCCTTCTTTCCCTTTTCTGCGAATCAAATCAAATTCCCCTTATCGCACATTATTTGAAGAGGTTATCGGGCTCGGTAATGCAGTTACGTGCTAGACTGCAACTGAGAGATTTTCTTGTTTACCAATGTTGGCGGGCGTTAGAACTAACTGGCTTGGCAGGTGGTGGGAGGAGGAGTTAAAGGGAGAAGAGGAGTGGAGGCGAGAAAAGAAGGCTAAACAGGCATAAACACTTGATGCATGTCAGAAAACTCATTTATTGGAACAACATGCAGGGCCAAATTGTGTGTGTGAGTGTGTGTGTTTGTTTGTCAGTGTGTTTGTTCATGCACACATAAGGAGAAGACAGTTGTTCAAGGGCAGAAAAAAATAGTCTCTACATCTTTATGTTTCCATTTGGAAAAAGCGCTTGTGCATTTTACGTTTTGTCAGTGTGTGACAGTGTGTGCATACCTCTAAATATAGTGTATGTGCCAACACATTAATCTAGACCCCAATTTTCTTCACTCTTATCTTTCTACTTAAATCCAATTTACATGACCAGCCCGCATTTGCTTATTGTTTTTGTTATTTACAACATATTTCATACAATGATGTTAACCAAATGTAAAAGACAAATAGGTTACAGGCAAGTATGAACCTCTTTCGGTTCAACTTCTTGTAAAAAAGACAATAAATTGAATACAATTTTCTGGCTACAATTGTAGCAAGTGGAATTTAACAAGAGCATAGCCCAATGTACATTAATCCTGCATTTCCTGAGACTCCGGCATTATAGGTGAGATTTTAACAAGAAAAAAAAGAAGGGATGACACGCAATGCAGGTCATTAAATGGGATTTGGAGCCATGGTGTGAGTGCATGGTGTGCTTCTTAGCCCACTGAGCCATGAGGGCACCCCAAATGTTTTTTTTTCATCCTCACTTCCATTGAGAGTGAGTATTGAGCCGACAATCCCTCTCCTCTCTGGAGGTGGCCTTTTAACTCAGCCCATTGTTACATGTGACTGGGAGACTGCACTATCTTGCATCTATTGATTCCCACTTCAACTGGACCAAAGCAACACGGTTTACTGATGTAAACGAGTGAGCCTTCATGAGTGGTAGACAGAAAAAGGAAGCCAAAACATTCTAAAAATAGGCGATATATATTTCCAAACATTTGATTTTAGTAATATGCAGGGTTAAAGAGGACAGTAAACTGCAAGTGGAAGGTACATATAAGAAAAAGGAGAGAGAATGGAGGGGTAAAACAACTGGTTTAGAGAATGAAGACAAAGTTGATTATGAAGGACAAATATGTTTCCTTTTGCCTTCCATTCTTCCATACAATGCCTTTCATCCCTCCTTACCATCTGGACACTTTAATTGCTCATTAAGCTCAGTGTGTTGTGTCATTAAAAACAGAACCTAAAGGAAGGTCTATTGCATTCAATCAGACTTGAAACTTGATGTATAAGGTGTGATTGAAAATTTTCCTTACTCACATTATATAATAGTATTTGTGAATGTGCGTGTGTGCTTATAGGTGCTATCAGTTATTTAATTTGGAATGATTTATAGTAATCAACACAAGTTTTTCGTAAAATTTACAATTTAAATCATACCCATGTTGTTATGGTTTGTATAGGATTAAGATTAAAGATTTGTGTACAAGATGTTACCCGGATTTGCTGTGATGTTGAAATAACACTGTGTTCGACAAAGTGAATAAATCCAAGAAGTGTTCGACCCATGTGACAGAGACGAAATTGAAGGCATGTGAACAAGTGACAAAAATGATTAGAGGTTGGATAAAGACAGTCAGAACAAAAAGATAGCAGTGGAAAAATGTGAGCTGGAGTGAGCAAGAGATATAAAGAGGTTTGAGCCATGGTGGTGGAGAGACAATTGAAAGAAGAGAACAATGAGCCAATCCATCTTTGTACATTAGGGGGGTAGTGGTGGGGCATGGCATACTCTCAATCACAGCTGTCAGAAACATGTGCACTTCTTTGCCCCTCCCCTCCATCCATGCATTCATCCATCCCTTCTTTCCTTCACCAGTAGGCATTTGGCAGCCTGAAGAATCTCAACGCTAAAAAGTCCTGTCAGGCCTATTTCCGTGTTATCGCCTGGGTCTCCTACGGCTTCCATCCTCATCACTTTTCATCCTGCTCCATTCCTCATCTTCGTTTCTTGCTTTCTCTCCATCCACTTAGTGTGATTTGGCCTCTTTCCCCACAAGATTAAACGCAATAAGTTTTTGAACTTTTAGGTGCAGAGTTAACACGTGGAAAGCAGGTGTGTGTGTGCAAGTGTGTGTGTGTTGTACATAGGTGGGGGTGTTCTGTTCAAACATTAATCATGTTTAAGCTACTGACAAGACCGCCGCGCAACATAAACAACACCCCCCCCCCCCCCAACCCTACACATACCCTCTACCCATCTTCGACTACTCCCTTGGAGTTATCTGGCCATTGCATCCTACAATCATTCACATCCCTTAGGGAATATTTGACAGATAGTGAAAAGTAAAATGAGAATAGGAAGAGCATAACAGCACAAGGCATTTACAAAAAACAACAAACATTTTATAAAAACATTTTAATATCTATGTATTTAGAATTTTTTTTACAAATCACTGAGACAACTTAAGTCACTGACCTACTGATTTGGACTAGAGTTTGTTGTTGTTTTTTCAAATCGGAATTTGGTAATTTTGCATACAGGTGGAAGCCTTCACTTTGGCTGATTATGGGATTGAGCACTGATGATATGTGTGCACACTTTGAGGAGACTAGATTCGATTCTCGTTAGCGTTGACATTTTAATCAAGCAGCGGATCCACTTCCTACCAGGAGGGTAAACATATCTGCTCAGTGATTGGCTATTTTACTGTTCATAGGATGAAGTAGCATGGGCTAGTGGGAAGCTCACAAAAATTCTGTAATGGAGACTGGTGCAATGAAATGAGCACTTGAAAAGTTTGGCAAATTTTATAAATGATAGGAATCATGTGCGATCGGCTGGCCACCGATTCAGGGTGTTGTCCCCCGCCTCAGGCCCGGAGACAGCTGGGATTGGCTCCAGCATCTCCCCCGACCCCATTGAGGATAAAGCGATTCAGAAAATGAGATGATAGTAATTATGCATTGAATGAATGAATTGCTCCAATGTTGACGAGAGACCGTTGTATGATAACAGATTTGTGGAACAAACCAGTTTAGGTCCATGTGACATGAGCTGAGCTTCTTATATGTTGGAATGTATCTCAATTGGTGCTTTAGATGTTTTATATTGTAACCTTCAAAAAACAGAGTCAAAGATTGTCCCCTCTGCGAGATGTGTTTGTGAAAATACTCCTATACTCCTCCAGTTCACCTATAATGTTTCAGACTTGTCTGCCAAATTTTAAACACGTGTAGTTGAAAGCACTGAAACAGAATTGTGTCAGAATTTATTCCAAAGAATAATACAATGGTTAGATAAATTATGATTTGATTAAATGTTTAGATGTATGAAACATAGTACATTGACACAGCCATTTTGACGTCAATGGAAGTACCTTATGAACTGCTAGCCAGGTTGTTTCAGTTGGAGTAGGCTGTGGGTTTATCAAATTAGGGAGTTGGGGAAAATTAAATTAGTGATGAAGTTCCTGATGCCAACCTCAGACTGCTATTCGAGATTCTAGCCTCACAAACAGGTTGTGGAGAATCATTATTTATCAGAAACCCACACGATTGTGACAAGGTGTCATGTCAAACGACATGTATACAGACTTCCCTTCCAATGTGGCGTCTCGGACGACTCACCATCGCTTGGCAGGAAGCTTGTCCTGTCAGAATTTCTGCTTGTTGTGGTCCATGGTGTGACACATCCTACTTGTTCCTCCAATAGTAAAACTTTGTGGCCAGCATGTCCTTTCCCTTGCACACTGTCTTTTTGTCTCTCGTTTTTCACTGGAAATGTGTGACACCTACGTTGCCTGCAGAACGGGACACAGTTCTGTTCCTGCATCCAGAGAAGACTAAAAATTGAAGCTGTTTTTTCCATCTTGTTTAAAGCAAATGTGTTGATCCAAGGAGCACAGACAACTGTCACTAAATTATACAAAATACTTCTGTGGCCATTACTGATTGACAGCTCTCTTGTCCTACCTCCTGATGATTTCAGATTTAGTCAAACAGCGAAGGCCAAATCTGAACATGCAGATTCAGATCCAGAGGCAAACCAAGGTAGCCTACACCAGGAAGCCAACTAGTCAATGGGAGACAATATTACTGTATACTTAGCTTTTGGAATGGTAAATTGCTTAGTGGCCCTGCAGATTTGATTGCAAACCTAAAGGTGAAAGATTTTCTGATTGCATAATCTGGCCAATTGCTCCCCTTATTAATGATTGCAATTCCCCTTATTAAGCAATAATAAACCATACAAACACAACACGGCAAAAATTTATTCACATAGGGCTCACTTAAAGGTCTAATATTTTCCCCAAAGGTAACGACGAGCCCAATCAGTTTGTGCACCTTTTGTCTGTACTACATTCAAGATTGTGTAGATGTCGATGGATGACGCTGAGAGCTTGACTATCTGGGTACATTTATTTCTGATACGCGCAGTGACAGAGACGATCCGGATTAGAGTCAAAATGGGCAAGATCGTTTATACAAAAAACAATTTTTACTTAAAATGTTTCCAGTAGAAAAGATTATACGGTTTAGGCCCAAAATGCTTTAGTACTCCTTGTTTTAACACACGTTCTTTGTGTCCACAGGTAAGAAGAAAATGTCATTGTATGACAGCCAGGCTCCAATCTGCCCAATCTGCCAAGTTCTGCTCAGGCCCGGCGAGCTACAAGAACACATGGAAACAGAGATAGAAAGGCTAGCGAACATGTGCCTTGGGTAGGAATTACGCCCTAATATTTTACATTTTTACCATCATCTGCCCAACATGCACACAAAGTAAAAGTAACGTCAGCACTTCTCTTAAAATTCATTTCAACAAAGAGTGCTTGAAGGAATACCAGGTAAGATTGGTGGCAAAGAGTGATATTGCAACCAGGATCAAAATGTGTAGTAAAATATGGAGCAAGAGAATGTCAACTTTGTTTTTATACTCCAAATTTCAGTTTAGCATATTAACACAAGGATGAAAGATACAAAGTATTTGCTCCCCATATGTTTTTGTCGCCTTTAATTTAGAGGAACTACCGTTCTTTTAACAACATATCACTGGAGATAATTTTTCATTTGGTAATGCATGATCATCCACAAAGACAATTTTAGTCCTCCATCCATTTTAATTTCAATTTGTATGTTTTTGAAATTTCTATTCACTCAAATGTATGTATTTGCTTTCTTGACATTCAGAGAAATATATTTCTAACTTAAAGATTTTCTTATTTACTATGATCCCACACCACTTCCCGGCTTCAAAATTCTCGGCCTTAGTACACCGTGCTTTTTTTTTTTTATCTTAAGTATAAAAAAAAAACTTGTACTGTCTTAATTATGGTATCCATTTACTAAACAAAAAATACAAAAAAGGTAGATCTGATGAGGATACAACTCCTCGTTCAATACTGTTCATGTCGACTCCACCACTCCTTTAGTGTTTTATATGCCTATATACATAGTTCCAATGTTGCTCACTTCTTTTTCTCCTTTCCTTAAAAAAAATTGAAATCGAACACACAAAGAAACATGGTGTGGTGATATGGATGTTTACTGTCAGGCTGTCATAGAATTGGAAACCACAACTTGAAAATTACTTGCCACCCACTATGGAGGCTTTTTCGTCTGTAGTGAACCAAGCAGCTCTATGTCTCAGAAGGCAAGCTCTAACCATGTCTCTGCTCAATATGCAACCGACAAACCACTGACTGGCACCTCCTCTAATTTTCTGAACCACCTCATTCTCATTAGGGTTGCGGGGGGGCAGGTAGGGGACACCCTGAATGGGTGGTCGGCCGATCGCAGGGCATAAGGAGAATGACGGACAACCATCCACGGTCACACCCACACAGTGTCCAATCAGCCTACCATGCATGTAACCGGAATGTGGGTGAGGAAACCGGAGTACCCGGAGAAAACCCACGCAGATCTGGGGAGAACATGCAAGCTCCACACAGGTGAACCGACCTGGACTTGTACCCAGGACCCCAGAGCTGTGAGGCCGACGCGCTAACCACTCGCCCCACCGGGCCGCCCCAGATTAAAAGTGATATGCAATTTGGTCCAATTTGTTGTAAATATTCCTTTAATAAGGATTTTGCACTTGTGGAATCAAATTATTGTGGTTATATAAAAAAAATGTTGATTTTTAAGACTGTGTGAAAATTGTACACAGTAAAAAAATAACCTGCTTTGCTTGCCCGATTTCTTTTGTGTGTGCAAAACTGCGGATCCCACATATTGTAGATTACTTGTCATTATCTGCAACAGAGGTCTTTTGCTTTTTCAAGCTCTGCAGCATTTGATCTAGAGACATGGTTATCACACACAGTTGAGCAAATGGAAATCATTCATGCCCTACACACCTCAGGTGACTCATGAGGGCAAAGTAATCTACATATCCTGCCTTCGTCCCTTCCCTTGCACTCATCACATTCCTCCCCTTCTTTCATCAATTCGCTTTCACGAAAGCCTATGCAGTAGATGCCTCAGAAAGGTGAAAAAGCAATCAAGAGTGTGAGCTTAACTTCAATTTTCTGCATCCATTTAGTTTCTACGTTATATAATTTGGTTAGAAATGAAATATTACCAATGCAGATGAGATTATATGGAGTTGTCTCAAATATGATTGCACGTATATAAGCAAAATGTACAAATAAAGATGTATATAGTATATGTATACGGGAGGATGTAGGGTGGTGGGGTGTATCTGTAGATATATATATCAACCTTTTATTAAATGTATAAGAAATTATTGTTTTCTTACTGTTCATATATTGTGTAATATTTACTCAAATTCATCAAACACACCATAGCAGAAAAATCGCGATATTTTTTCCAACAGTCCTGTGTCATAACCTAAACCTGCCATAGTTGCCATAGTCTGCCATAGTTTTCTGACCTCTCTGACTTCTTTAAGGTGTCACAAAAGAGAGAAAAACAAAGATTAATCATTAGAATAAAGGTATGTACTCCAGCTTTTATCTTATCTGGTTACTACATTAGGGTTGAAAATTCTCATCCTTGTCCTTCCTATGGAGTGACAAGCCAATAGCAATGACACAAGTATGTGATATACTACTATAAAATATGTACAACATTAATTACAATTATTACATTATTCACGTCCCAAAAATTATAACACAACATTTCTCATAATGTAAAACCGATTCAGGGTGTCCCCCGCATCTTGCCAGAAGCCAGCTGGGATTGGCTCCAACATCATCAGGACCTGTGTGAGGATAAGCGGTTCAGAAAATGAATGAATTCAGCCAATCCAAATTTTTGGACTTCACCACTGATTAGAAATAAGGCTCTTAATTATAGGAGACTTGTGTCGTAACCTCAACATAGCAGTTCATATTTCAAACGCAAATTTATTTTTATATTATATAATTTAACCCATTGTAAAACACGACTGTTCTCATCTGTCTAGTTTTATATATACACTACATCTCATTACCCATGTACAATACAGTATCTTTTTTACGCATCTTTCATTCTGCATTCCCTTGTCTTGCTGTCAGTCAGTGTGTTTGTTTAACTTTGGTATGCTGCTCATTTCCCCACTCTTCTCCTTACTTTAACATGGCAAGCAGTCAGAATTGCTCAGCCCAATAACCTTCCGCCATAAAAAATTCATAGAACTCAGCAAATTCATGTGTGCCGCTGCCTGCTGTGTGTCTTTGTGTCTCCTTTTCTGTCATCTTTCATCTTTCCCCTTGCTTGGTCTTTTTCCTTTTTACATTGCCTGGTTCTCTTCTTTATTCTTATTTCCTTACATTTCACTGAGATCTCCAATCTCCCCAACCTTTTTCTGATACTTTTATGTCTCCCTTTCTACCACATCTGTCATTGTGGCAATTTTCTTCTATCCAAGCGGGTATTCAACCACTCTCCCCTCTTCATCACTTCTCTCCCCCCTCCATCTGTTGTCGCTGTTTGACACCACCAACAAGCAGGTATAGGTGGCTGTTATAGTTGATGCGTCTGCCAAGGTTGCTGGTAATGAATAAAATAGGGAAAGAGGGAGAGAGATGTGCCAGAAACTATGAAAAAAATGTAGAAAGAGTTGGTTGATTTCCCAGCATTACATGGAAGCTTGAGCATGTCACCCATGTTTATTCTCTTTGTAGGTGAAGGTTTTTCCACACACATATATACAACCCCCACACATACACAGACGAAGCATACAAAAATGTATAATGCAAGCTTTAATTGGTTAATATTGAGAGTTAAAATCTCTGCATAAATATGCAACAAATGCTAGGGATTTTTTTATCTAGCTAAGTAAGGGAAATGTCAGCAGGACCTATGTTCTGTCTTATATTTAAAAGTAGAGAAAACATATGAATGTTATTGCACACCGCAAAGTTATTGCACAGAAGGGATTGTGTGTCATGCTAATGTGAATTCAGAGCCCTGATGGCTCTGGTAAAAAAACCTCTCTCAGTCTATTTATCCGGGTTTTGTTAGACCTGTAGCGTCTGCCAGAGGGCAGCAGCTGGAACAGGTTCATACTAGGGTGGTAAGGGTCCCTGACAATGTCCACGGCTCTGCTGAGGTAGCGAGGGCTGGCAATGTCATCCAGTGATGGCAGAGAGCAGGCAATGATCTTCTGGGTGGTGTTAATCACTCTTTGCATGGCGTTTCTGTCTGCTGCCGTGCTTCCAGCGTACCACACTGAACTGCAGTATGCCAGGATATTGCCCACAGGGGTTCTTTAGAAGGTTACCAGAAGCTTAGTGTCCAAGTTGTTCCTCCTGAGTAACCTCGGGAAATGGAGTCGCTTCTGGGCTTTCTTCACCACTGCCGTGGTGTTGGTAGACCAGGAGAGCTTGTCCGTGATGTGGACCCCCAAGAATTTTAAGGACTGGACTCTCTCTACGCAACTCCATTTGTGAAGAGTGTGGCCAGATCTGTGCTGCGTTTGCAAAAGTCCAGGATTATTTCTTTTGTTTTTATGGTGTTTAGTGTAAGATTGTTCACAAAACACCATGAAGATAGTTCGTTGAACTCATCTCTGTAGCCAGACTCATCCACCCTGAGATGAGTCCGACCACGGTGGTGTAATCGGCAAATTTGATGATGGAGTTAGAGTGAGTGGCTTAAAGGAGAAAGAACAACATTACTGGGAGGTTAAAAAGCAAAGGTGGGCAATCATATGATCAAACAGCAATGATGAGCATGCTAAGGGATGTAAGGGATCGAAGGGAGCAAGGTGACAGATGTTGTATGTGACAAAATAATCTATGCAAGCATTAATGGCATTTCGCGGTGCTGGTGAAAAGTCGAGTGGTAGCAGAAATTAAGATGTTGAAAGTCACTCATGGAGTGACTAGATTGGTTAATTTAAAAGAAATGACGTCATTAGAGTACAGATGAACAGTTAAAATGTTTGCAGACAAAGGCTGATGGAAAAGACTTGAAAAAGACAATGTTTTTGAACAAAATGATGTATATACAAACACATTCATACAGTATATACTATAGATATCATCTACATATAGATAAGGCTGGCCTCATGCCCCGGTGCTTAGCATGTCAGCCCCACAGTTGTGGCGTCAATCCCAGGTCGGTCCCCCTGTGTGGAATTTGTACGTTCTCTCCCCGGGCTTGCGTCAAATTTCTCCAGCTACTCCAGTTTCTTCCCACTTCCCAAAAACATGCATGGTAGGCTGATTGGGCATTCTAAATTGCCCCTAGTTATGGGTGTGAGTGTGCATGGTTTTCCGTCTCCTTGTGCCATGCGATCAGTTGTTCACCGATTTAAGGTGTGCCCGCCTCTAGCCCGTAGACAGCTGGGATTGGTTCCAGCACCCCCCGCGACCCTAATGAGGATAAAGCGGTTCAGAAAATGAGAGATGAGATGGCTGGAGAATTCATGCTGTACCCGTTTTTGTCTGGGATAGGCTCCAGAACCCCTGCAACCCTTGTGAGGAATAATGGCTTGAGAAATTAATGAGTAGAATACACAGAACTGAACAAATATATATGTTGTCTTCTTCTTTCTTTCTTAAACAGCAGTAAGATCCCATCACCCAAGGATGGAGCTGTCACTCCAGGAACTCCCAAGGTGAGATGAGTACTTGAGTATGTATTATATATATATGCAAGCATTAATGGAATATAACAACAAACTGAAATGACGTTATAATTTTCTTTATATCTCTCCCCCTGTGTAGTCAATGCTGTTATCGGTGCACATCAAGCGTGAGGGAGAATCTCCCGTGGTCTCGCCGTTGTCTGAAGACGCCCACCACTCGGACAGATACCAGGTCACACACGAAAGAAAACACAAACATGCAAAATGTTCTCGAGTTTATTTGACTATACAATAAGTGTACCATATACAATTCTACAATGCAAAATCCATTAGAGTTTAGGTTCATTAGGGAATTTCACCTTAGCATGTTTTTTAAATGTATTTATTTATTTATGCATACTCAGTACGTCATATGTTGTAACCGTTGTTATAAAACTACAAGCCATTGAAAGTGGATCCCAACACGGCTTCAAAAGATAGTGATCAAGTACATTAAGATTTATTAAAGAAAGGGAGAATGAGAGAAAACAACAATAACAAAGTGTAACTAAATCAGCAGAAATCAAGCCTTTAGAAGACCAAAAAGGATAAATGGTCTGAAAAACTCAAAACTAAAGAATCTCAAAACCTACCCAAAAATTAGGACACAAAGTCCCAAATGATAACAATAAGAAATACACAACCATAGAAAAATTAGGAGACACACAATGGTAAGAAAGACTATAATCCAACAGCAATGAACTAAGTGATAAAAGTGCAAGCAGACAGACATGACAGCCATGAATAATAAGATGTACGTAGGAATAGAAGGTTTTTTTAACGTTTGTTTTCCCCCTGACTAGTTTTAGCTTAAGGTTTATCAAACGTCTGGTTTGTTTTACAGGCCGAGATACATCTTTAGGTTAAGTGGGTTTCTCTTGACACCATAAAATAAGAACTATTAAGCCGCATAGGCGTGACGTGCTTACGTTCTAGATGACACAGCTCATAAAGACCTTATAGCTATAAAGTAGATTTTCTCATTAAGTGAAACTGCTGAAATCACCTTATTTTATACATATGAATAAGTCGGGGAAAACCCTTAAAATGAATCACAAAGGCACTTTGTAACTTTTCTCTCTCTATTCATGTCAGTCTGCTTCCACACCTCTGCCCTCAAAAATAAGTGTTTGATAGTTATATATTAGTAGCTGGAGTAAGCCTCTATTGGAGTCACAGTGGGAGGGGGTCTTAAAGGAGAAGAATGGGAATGTTGTCAGGTGTTGTTGATGGATGATGATCTGAGGACGGATCTTCTCCTTCCTGTTTTAGTGTCATAGAAAGGGCATCCAGACTGTGATTGAGGATGCTTTTGTCGGCATATATACTAGTTTGGACTTTCAGATCTGTAATATATTACAGTCATACCTTGAGATACAAGCGTAATGCATTCCTGGAACGAGCTCCTATGTCGAATTACTCATATCTTAAATCAACATTTCCCATAGAAATGAACTAAATACACCCTCTGAATAAAACACCAAAACATTTGTGTGATGTGGATGTAATCTCAATAGTGTTATGTCAAAATTATTGGTTTAGAAAATTTTAAATGCTTGTGTTTTTAAATCTCAGTATATTGGCGTGTTTCTCGGCTATTGTCAAAAGGGTTATTTCTTAAACATCCTTGGCAAACTTAATAAGGTTTAGAAAATTGATAGATGGTCTGTAAGCTTTGTATAATTATTTTAAAATCAATCAGAAAATGTGTGTCAACAGTGAGGAAAAACTACTTTCAAAATGCATGCAAAGCCGTACAACCTAACATCAATTATATGGCTATATTAACGTATTTATTTTAAAAAGTAGGAAAATAGTTGAGCATGGCAGTCACCGGACGCCACTAAATTGTTTCTTTGGCTCCATCTAGCGGTTATAGATTACATCTGCCGTTTATCCTCTTACACTTCCGTCTGCGAAAGTCACGTGATCACAACAACCTAACATGGCGTTCGTGTCTGCCGCTCTGTCTACTGAGCGGGCGCCAGTTTCAATCTTTTCCATCCGTTTTATAATATAGAAGTGGTAAAATGTTATTCCTAGTGTGCTGACTCTGAAAGTACACTCGTGCTGAATACCGCACTTAGTTATTGCCGCTACTCAAAGAGCTCTGTGCCAAGCCTTGTTGGAATGGAGGATGTGGAAAACAAGCTAGAAGTAGGTTTTGGACTTGCATAACCATTTAGTATCCATTGCAATCTATCTTGCCAGAGCCACATTTGTACATGTAAATGCATCCAAATGTTTCCTGATTATCTAATGTCTATATTTTTGCATTGTCTTCTCTTTTTGTAGACATTTTTACGAGTTCGCGCAAACAGACAAACGCGGCTGAATGGTATGTAAACAATAAGCTTCCATCCTTTACTATAATTGACATTTTATCGTACTTTTTCATTGTTTTTCTGCTTTCTTAATTGGATAACAGTTTATTTTGATCTACATTACCTGGTACATAGGCTGGATTTAGATTGCAAAATCTTAATTTATATAATTCCCATGCCCAAATTATTCATACAATTTGCATTCACACTGCAAGTTTGGACTGGGCATGTTAAACAACTCACCTGTAGAATGCTCAAACTAACTGTATGCTGTAGAAGTTTCATCTCATCTCATTTTCTGAATCTGGTCCAATCAGCTTACCTTACATGTCTTTGGAATGTGGGAGGAAACCGGAGTACCCAGAGAAAGCCCACGCAGGCCAGGGAGAACATGTAAACTCCACGCAGGTGGACTGACATGAAAATCCTCGAATTCCTCTCCACTTAACACACGATACTCCATTTTTCTACAAATTTAATTTTGTATCTCATATCAAAACCCATAAGGAATATAAAACAACTTCTTATTTGTATTGAAAAATGCCCCTGACATTAACAGCCATTTTTGCCTGCTGAGAATGGGATACATAAATATAACATTTTATTCTGAGTGCTGTTTGTGGAGATTTTTAATACTTCACATTGATGTTGCTCATTAAAACTTACTTAATACTTCCATTATGTATATAAAAGAAATCTACATTTTATAGTTGCCTGGCGTTAAAGTTACATTCAGTGTAAATCCAGCTTCTGCTTTCGATTGTCATTTTTTACCTCATTTACAAAAAAAAATGTCATTCAAGGATCTCAATATTAGATTATATTACAATATTATATTTTTATTTGTTGATACATTGCTCAATATTTATGACTGCCCTTGTCAACTCATTAAATTAATTAATTGAGATGAAATTGACCTGCCACAAATTTATCAATACCTATTTATCTATTACTATATATTAAGTTAGCATAAAAGGCTTGATAATCAATGAATTAATTTTTCATCTCATCTCATTTTCTGAACCGCTTTATCATCACTAGGGTCACGGGGGGTCTTAGTGCTTCCATGACTCAGAGAGCTAGGAGAAAGTGACAACTTGAGGCCAATTCGTGGTAGTATTGTGGCATATATTACCAATACAATGCAATTTGAGTGCCATCCGACTACTGAATGAATTGCAGGACCAGGTGTATTAATATCAGTAATACTAATAGAAAAGATAACATTTTAAAATAAAGATTTATATTGTTTTGGTCAGCGTCAAAGGTGTAGGTGCCAATGTGCAACCCACCTTTAGATAGCAGAGAATAGTGCATTTTGGCCAGCTAAATGGCAAACAGTCTTGCAGGGGCAGAGACAAAAACCAGCACCTTTCATATAGTATATGTACTGCTTAATGTGGCACATTTTAGAACTTGGTGTGGTAACCTCCAGAAAGCATTTCTGAGTGGTTAGTGCTTCTTAGAATATTTGTAACCTAACAATATTAACATGATATCCCACCGTGACCCGAATAAATACAGTAGGTTTTTGGTTCGACTGTCTTGACCCAAGAGTGCTTCAGGAAGTTTAATTTATTTCAATAGGTCTTCTCATCCTAGAAAATAGCTTTTAAACAAGTGTGGGTTAACTTCCAAAACTCTCTTGTCCCAATAGGTTGTTCCTTTATAAATTAAGCATTTTTAAACCCCTAAAAATTCCACAACAATTTCAGTCACCCTCCATATTACTTGCCCTCCGCTTTCACAATCAACTAAGATTTTTTCTAAACTTGGCCCACAGCTAGGCGATAAGGCAGAGATCCTTGCCAGCTGTAATTAGCCGCCTTTTTTCATTCTCTATTTAACAACGCTCCCCTCAATTAGCATCACCGCCACCCATCCCCTTTCTCTTCCGCTACACTAACGGCATATTGCCTTCACGGACTCACCCCCCTTGTCGACTGTGATCATCTTTGCCATGGTCTCTCTTTCCCCCATGCAGCTCTCTAAAAATTAATGCCCCTGTATGCCATTTACAGTTCAGGAAAAACGGCTTTGATCGCAAGGATGGCTGTTCTTCTCGGTTTAATTCTGAATTAACTGTGTGGGTTATAGATAGTGAAGGGTAGACACAGATGTCATGTGCGGTTGTTTTCATAATCAAATTGGGAATTTTAGATGTAGTTGAGCTAAAAATATACATTTTTTTAAGTATACATTTGATAAAGTTGTTAAGTGCCTGTCTCTATTGTGACTTAACGAGGGTGGACTTTATATGTCAAACAAAAGTGAGTATTTTTCTCTCTCTCTTTCTGACTTCCAGCTCGTATCGGGAAGATGAAGAGGAGAAAACCTGAAGATGGGGGGCAGGTATGTCCGCTGTGCAGTGCCCCATTGGCTGGGAGCGAGGATGAAATGAGTAGACATGTGGAGCAATGCCTCATCCAGGTAGTAAATTCGAGGGAACCCGAGCCCTGCCTAACCGCCAGTTGGACAGCCTGTCACTCACTATCTTAACTTCCTGCTGAAATTATCCAAACTTCTCTCTACTTTAGTCTAAGCATAGATCACATAACCACTTGTAGTTTATTTTGTCATCAGTCTCTTATTCTCAGATGGTAAACATGCATATGCATCATATCGAGATAATTTCTCGTGTTTTAAGAGCATTCAAATAAGCTTTGTAAAAATAGATGATCCTTATGCATCTTAACCTCTGGCATGCTGCTCTGGTAAAACATACAACCCAATCTTGTAGACTAGTGGAGTGGTGACCACTATATACTTCACTTCTCAATAATTTCTTGTAGTAGATGTAGACAAATTAACACCTCTTTGTTTCCAAACTGCACTTTTCAACACTGTATTGTGCTGTGCTTCATGTATCCAATATCTCATGTGCTGACCTTTAGAATGGAAGAGATTTGTATTCATTCCCACGAGGGAAATTCACATGCCACTGCATCACAAACAAATTCCAATATCTAACTATATGCCAAACATTGTCTTTTAACTCACTGAAATTCAAGTTACAAATTAGCCATTTAAGTAATGGGTGGAGACCCGTACAATTGATTTTGTAACTTGTGTTCAGTTCATAAAATATAGACAAATATTAAAGTCTTTTTCCTACTAATCAGTAACATCTTAAATTATCACACTATGATTCTGATTACAAACCTATAGTTAAAAGTGAAAACATTTGTCAAACATTGAGTTATTTTGTGAAAATATCTTTATTTTTGGCCTCATTAACATATTCCTTTGTGTTGTCAGCGTGAGGGTGTGCTAGGTGATGATGATTCTGTGGACATGGATGGTGACAGTGGACGTGGCTTTGAGGAGTATGAGTGGGCAGGACAGAAGCGGATCAGAGCTACTGCACTTCTTGAAGGAGGCTTCAGAGGTATGGCTGGCGTGTTCTCTTTTCTCGAAACAACCATTTTAAAGAATAGTTTCTTCCCTGGCTACATTAGTGAAATTTAAATTCAGGGAATCAATAATGTATTTCTGTCAAATGAAAAACAATTTAGAAAGGGGGAAGTGAGTTTGAAGGTTACACAAATGCTTTTAAATATTGTTTGTTGACCCAGATATAATGCATTTGCGTGTCTTAATAAAAGGGGCATGGACAGAGTTGCCCCCCAGAGTTTGCAGAGCCTGGTGAGAGAGACAAAATACGAATAGATAAATAAGATGAGTTGACAAAACAAAAATTAATCAAAATAAAATAACGTACCTTGTTTTGACTTAAAGCTTGTTGAATTTAAACAATTAATTGGTGGTCCTTTATATAAGTAAGTTACATCAACTTAAAAGAAAAAAATAGTGTAAAGGCGTAAAAAAAATGTCTAACTCTGAGGATGAAGAAAAGTGTAGAACTGTTTGAGCTTGTCAACTTGGTCAACATGGTGCAGGATGGCTCCACTACATGCAGTTAATCACATAACTGACTTTAGGAAAATATTTGCCTTATTAAACTAATTAAAACTAGGAGAAAATAACTGAAGAAAAGTCAGGAGTCTCGACGCAAGAAGTAGTGGAGATAAAGACGTTGAGCTTCTCTTCAAGCATAACCAGGTTGGATAGCTTTAGTAATGAAAGAATAAGATAAGACATGGAGACAAGTTTAGAGAGACTAGATAAGATGATTAGGACTATTACGAAACCCCCCGGCGACAACTCTGACCCTGACAATGAGATGGAACCCAGCACTCTTTGTCGGATTCAGAAGATTTGTAGATGTTTGAATGCTTTAACTTGTATTACCCCGAATACACATTACATCAATAAAACACAATCCAATTCAGTTTTTGCTAGTACAACCATTGCAGCACGTCCATTGAGTGCATTTTCTCTGGGCAAAAAATACCAATTGCACCTGCAATGGAGACAGCACCCTTTCAGTCGTCCATTCATAAAATAGTAGTGGAAATGTGGTATATAATAAAAAATGAATATCATGTAGGTAGTCCGTACACCTACGCAGCAGCGAGTTAAAAGTTTGGTTGAGACTGGGTGTCATTAACATCCAAATCACTTTGAATCGGTGGCCAGCCGATCGCAGGGCGCAAGGAGACGTACAACCATGCACACTCACACCTAGGGGCAAATTATAGTGTCCAATCAGCGTACCATGCATGTTTTTGGAAAGTGGAAGGAAACCCACGCAGGAGAACATGTAAACCCCACACAGGTGGACGTAACCTGGATTTGAACCCAGGACCACAGAGCTGTGAGGCCGACACCCTTACCACTCGCTACACCGGGCCGCCTCAATTTGGAGTCAAAAGCTACAAAACTAGTTCATCAGTGTCTACCCTTGTCACCTCCTCATCCTCGTCTCTTCTTGCCACACCCTTTTCTCCATTATTCGTCTTCTTCACATGCAGCCTGCCGGTCGGTCTCATACCATGCAGGCAAACAAGACAATTCAATAAAAAAAACTCTGAACTAAATTTTAAAAGAGTAGCACAAGGGTTAGCAGGTGGCCCCCCTGTCAGTCAATTTATCCCTCCCAGTTGTCTATCTCTCTTGAGCATTGGTAAACGAGCAGACACTGGACCCTTCTGCTAGACTTTAATAGGGCACCTTGTGATGTGCACAGATATCTGATGTGGCCTGGGGAGACTAACTTGAAAAGGGTGGACTCAAGCGTGTGCACACAAGAACACACACATAAATTTGCAGCACAAAACCCAGAAGGTGGATTTTCTCATGAAAGTTACACACAGTGGTTCGAAGAGACAGCACATAATGCATAACCTTTTCAAAGAAAATGGCCCGCTATATGGACCGAGATCCTGCTTGGAGTATCTGTAGCAGGCAGGGGGAGGAGAGGCTCTGTTGTTTTGTTAAACTATAACATCCTATCACCACATGTGGAATACAAGCAGAGAACATATTGTCTTCTCTCCAATTTCATGGGTAATGTAAGTAGAGGGAATATTGTGTTGCTCTACACTAGTTAAACACCTTCCATGGACAGCCCAGTGGACATTATCCAACAAATCTGGCCTCGTGTTCACATCCATTTGATCCCTTTCCCCTTTTAGGGGTTTCAAAGAATGAACAGCCATATCCAGTTATTTTACTTTAAGTTCTGATTTAAAAATCGAGTGCCTGGTGCTCCTGTTGTTTAATCCAAATAGTGTCTGATGAGTTTCAGGTCAGGGTCTTCAAATTCTTCCATTCAGAGCCTTTTTTTTCAGGTGGCTTTTACTCAGTTTTTAAAGCTGCCAGACAACAAATATAATTGAAGTATTGCACAAATAGAGTGAGTGAGACTGATAAATCTTTAAATTTGATATCAGCCCGTCCTGAAAGACAGAAGAAAGAGATTTTTTTCCGATTACGAGGGGTAAAATGGTTTCAAAACGTGGACAAATCTCTTCTTTGTAAATTGACTTTAAAGATGACTGTTTCATATCCTTGGGCCTGGACTGACTCATCTCTTGTGCCTCCTTCCGACCTGAAAAGGGCACAAAGATTGTGTGATGACCTTTGACTCTGCATCCCAGACTGCCTAAAGCAGGGAGTTCTGATAATTGCTATGGAAACATGGTGTTGCTGGTTGGATGTATTGGTCATCATTCAGTGTATTGATTTATTTAATCTAAATAAATCCTTTTCTGTGAGTTTTTACATGCAGTGACGCTTTGATATAATACAAATTTCTTGTTTCTTACAAATATGGCCCAAAGACTAAACATTACTTTAATTAACAAAAGTTGCTTCAAATAAACAACTCTTACATCTATTTATGAAATATTTCGAATCAAACAAAGTTCAGACAATGTTTGTAGCATTTTTTTTATTGAATAATACAGACCAAATCTAAGAAAAATCTGCAGCAACTGCGGAGGAGAAGAAATGACAATTTAAAAACAATAAGTGAAATGTTTTCCCAATGAACTACGGATGCGTGCTGGTAGATTTAAGTGTGTCACAGATCAGGGTGACAGTGTATAATGTAAGTGAAATCTGTTATAGTGGGGCTGACCTCAGCCTGTTGGATTAGATTGCCCTGCCAAGATTGCTTAAAGGGACATACTGTAGAAGCATAGCAAAGACGCACACACAAAAAAAAACTTGGTCGGATACCCCTCAGTGAACATGACCTGACTGTGAAACTGCACATTTGGCCTGGCAAGATTTGTGTTAATATTAAATAGGTTTACATGCAGTAAAATGCTATGAAATGAGTGCTAATTTTAAAGACGCAACGTCGACGGACTGGCGAACGATTGTTTTTAAAATAAAAGGCAATAAATAAAATTATTTTATTAAACTCTTATTAGATTGAAGTACACAAACTTACTTTGGTAAAAGAGAAAAAAAAGGCATACTTTGATGGAGTCCTGGACACCATCTTTAAGTGACAAAGACACAGATGTTCCCGAGCACTCAGGGGACTTTTTTAAGTGATGGACACACACGTACGCACACACTCAATGGTCTCAATGCACCTTTGAAAGTTTATCATTTATGACCTCATGGGTGCTCCTTCTCCCAACGCATACACAATGCATTATCCCTTTTGTTACCAGGCTTGATGATGTTTCTTTTATACGATCAAGAACTGGCTAGCAGTTTTCTGTCACTGTTTTGCTTCATCAATTGATATATCTATATTTATTACGTATTATTTCTTTTATTGAAATTCTTACATTGTAAATCCTACTGACTCCCAAGTTTCTGTCACTATCTAATGAGCATTAACAAACAACTTTGAGGAACAAGATATTATTATAGTTCATGGAATTTAGCAAAAACAAATTAAATCACCCCCATTTGTTTTTTTGTTTTTTCTCTTTCCAAAAGCCACTGGATTTGCTACATGTAGTATCAAGGAGTGTGGGGCAGACAGCGACGCCGATCTCGATGTAGATGGAGACGACACGTTGGAGTATGGTAAAGCCCAATACACTGAAGCTGACATAATCCCATGCTCTGGAGCTGGAGAGGACCAAGGAGAAGCCAGAGAACGAGAGGCACTACGGGGAGCAGTGCTTAAGTATGAATCCACACCTAATCCAAAAAAAAGTTGATCAAAGTATCTTGTGCTGTAGACCCTGAGGTCGTTAGAAGTTAGACCTCTTTGACAGCCAGAAATTTTGCTTGTTTTACCAAATACTTATTCTGCACTCTAATTTGGGAAGAAATTATTTAAAAATCAAACAATGGGATTTTCCGTTTTTTTTCTCACTCGCTGTTTCATAGTTGAGGTTTACTACCCATGTTGACAATTATAGGCCTCTAATCTTTTCAAGTAGGTGGAATATTAATTATGTTTTTTGATAGATTCTATAAGTAAGGTACATGCATAAATCATTATTGAAGACAGATTTTCTTTAAAAACAAACAAAAAAATGCACTTTATTTGTTGCAGCGGAGGATTGCCGTCGAACAGAATAACTCCCGAGTTTTCCAAATGGGCGAGTGATGGTAAGAAGACAAATAAGAAATTACCTTGTTGAAGAACAGCTTTTTGGACATTGCTAGATTGATTGTTCAAAACATCAGTGTCAATGTCTTTTTATTCATTACCAGAGATGCCTTCAACAAGCAATGGTGAGAGCTGCAAGATGGACCCAAGCACTCCATCATCATGCACGCCTTCTGCCTGCTGTGTCCCACGCACCTGTAAAAACAGTGAAATTGAAAAGTAAGCTTTTGGTCTTCCTGGTGATGTTTTGCTAAGTGGGACATTGCCTACACACGGTCCATGGTGATGTGACATCTTATTTAGGATTGTACGAACAGCCAACATTGAAATCTTTCAATTCCAATTATAGTGTATGAAATTTCCACAGTACTTTATTTGTCCTCAGTCATTATTTTTATACTAATATAAAACGTTTTTTCCTGGAATTGTGCAAAACTAAATTAAACCAACATGCACACTTATTTCCCCTCATCTATATTCTCCCACAACCAAATAGTATCACACCAACATATATTCTAGGTCCCTTTTCACTGCAAGGGTGATAGAGGTCAGCTCATTCCAAAAGTGAGACAAAGTTGACTCATGATTTCACTCTTTATTTTGAACTAATTTTAATGAGAAATAAATTGTATTAAAAAATATATGTAGTAAAGTCGTTATATTGCTTACTATTATGCTACCTGAACCAGATTTGTAGTCCACGCACTTTTGTTGCTTAAGATTTTTCAATGCAAAACATGTGCATCTGCTCAAAAAGGGTTTTAAAGCATTTATTAAGACTAATTTAGACCAGGTTTAAGAGACAAATCGTCACAAGTTGGAAGTGGAGGGCTGAGACATCACCACCAAAGGCTGCTGAATTTGCAGAATACCCTTGAAGTGTCCTATATCAATTTGTGACTTAATGGGCATCTGTGCTGTCACAGATCACTAATATTATGTAAGATAGCCTCAAGAAGTTGTCAGGAGATCAATAAAGAGAGACACTAAAGAAAGCTCATTAAATGAACAGATATCTCGGCAACAGTGACCTCTCCTAAATAAAAGTATTGCACGTCCTACGATGTGAGTATTGCACATGCTTACATTGCAATGCTGTGCTTCAAACAAGTTCCTCATAATAGATATCTCTTGAGGACAAGCGACGAACAAATAAATAATTGATCGGAACCAGCTGTGTCTTTGTGGCTATCTAGTGTGCTTGTTGTCAGAGCTCTCGACTCAGAAGTCTTCGTCATGATTGTGGAGCCTTCGGCATTGTAATAGAAGGCGTCTAAATCTCAGTATAGATTTTAAATAGTTTAAATGGGTGTTGAATTATTGCATTGGAATGAGAAGCCAAGCAGATGGCTCCAACCATACCCTGCCTCACTAGTTTCTATAAATACACGTCTCTTTGGTGCTCCTGTGCCCTTTCATCTGTAAATGAAAATGAGATTTGTCTCCTTTGGTTACATTGATACACGTGTGTTCGTGTGTGGGCATGTGTGTTTGTGTGTGGCTTTTTTGCAGGGCAGCTTTCATGATCTCTCCCCCGATTCCATTTCTCCTTTTTTTCTGATCTCAGATGGGTAATGATCTTGTTTCCTCCTGTGGGGCACCCTAGTGGCCTGTTCATTCCCTGGCAAGATAAATGAGCTCTCATATGTGTAGACACGTGCACAGCTAGAAGTACAGAGTACTTTATATGCCCTTTGCCCTTAAAGGTAAATGGCCTCTCCCAGTGCTTGCAGAGCTTTTTTTCTGCCAAATTCGGGGTTTTGGCTGTTTGACAGTGAGGAGCTGTGTTTTACACAAAAAAAGTTAGATATTTGGTATTTTTCTTCCACATGTTTAGTGTCTTTCTCAGGTGGCATTTGGCGGATTTAAATGAGGCTTTTGTGGATATCTTTGAGCAATGACTTTGTTCTTGCCACTCTTCCATTAAGACCAGATTTGTGCAGTCTACAATTTATTGTTGTCCTATGGACAGGCTCTCTCACCTCAGCTGTAGATCTCTCCTGTTCACCCAGGGAGATCAGTCTTCTCCTGGTATGAGACTATCACAGACAGAGCATTTATACGGAGACATGATTACACACAGGTCGATTCTATTCATCATCAGTCCGCATTGGATCATTCAGAGATCCTCACTGAACTTGTGGTGTTTTTGTTTAAAAAAAAATCCAATATATCATTTAATCCACTTGTTGATTGTGTCACATTTGCTGACTTTTCAAAAATATAGGCATATATACATTTTTTCTGTCTGAAGCCTGAAATGTGAAGGCCTGAGAAGTTCAAGAGGAGTTTGGATGGGACTACAGTAACTGGACCAGAATTAACTTTCCATATTCCCCATAAAATGTTTTCCCTACTTCAATAATCTTCTATCTGTCCTTAATTGAGCCACTCAAGGCTTTTTCAAAATAAATGTCTTGTCAAGGTGTGGTCTACTTCTAATCTCGGAGGGAAAACAGTTTACTTTTCTATTTTGCCATTTTATGACTTTTAACTAAATTTTCAATTATTCCCTTGGTTTAAATATGGCTTAATCCAAGGCTCTACTCTAGCTTTGACAATTTAAAAAAAAAAAATAAACCGTGAAATGCTATTTAAACTTTCGCTCCTGTCTTCTCAGAGTTACGGAGGATGAATCAACAGCTACCACGATGGAGGCTTTGAAGGCCCGAATAAGAGAGCTGGAAAGGCAGATTCTGAGAGGGGACCGATACAAGTGTCTTATCTGCATGGTAAGTAAAGAAATATTGATAAACTGCCTTGTGAATAATGTGATAATGCTTTGTTTGAGAGTGCATAGTGCATTTCTCGATGCATGCGTGTAAAATAAACAAGATGAGAACGATCTGAACTGGTCAGAGATCTAGCCCCATTTTTGACCTCAGCTGCCAATTTCAGATTTTAAACAAATTGTTCTCAATGATTGAAGAGGTCGTAATATTAAGCAAGAATACATAGTTTCTCACCTGTGTTTTATACTGAATGCGCATATATCTTTTGTCTTGATTGCTTTCTCAATTTTTGGCTGTAGTGGCGTGATCTTGTTTTGTGTGGTGTATTTGGAAACCTGCATGGCCTTGCTTTGTGAGTAAGACAAGCATTCTGTGTTCTTTGAAATTTGCCCTAATTTAATCCAGCATAATACATAATAAATAAGGCTGGTGCGAAATACAAATGTTCAAAAATCTTAGGAACTATGTTTGTAAGCAATATAATACATTTAATACAACCATTTCAATCACAGTTATCAACAAGTGTGTGTGTGTCATCAAGTAACGCACACATCACAAGATAATATTGCATAATACAACCAGGCAGTGAATATTTATTTTCTTTACACTATGGTCTGCATCAACATTCCCTCAAAGCTGTGCACTACTTTCCTGTTTTCTGCATGCAGCGCACAAAATAAAATCCAACCTGGATTTTAGAAATAAATATAAATTACAAAATGTTCTTTTGCTATGCAACTCAGAGTGGCAACATGTCACTGATGAATTACAACAATCGGTAAACGATGACTAACACTGTGTTCAGCCAACTGTATGATGCGGTTCACGTCACGTGTATTTACTTTACTGTGGCATAAGTAAATGTGGCAGGTTAGCATATAGCTAATGGTCCGGTGGAGCTGCTTGCCAAGGCTGTATTATGGTGAAACAAGCCAATGTTAAAAAAAGAAATGCGGTTCTTTTAAGATGGAATGACAGTGGGAGTATGTGCAAAGAGAAGAAGAACAAGCAGTGGAATTTAGTGAGAAATGTCTCCTCTGCAAACATACAGTGAAGCTAAAGTTGTAAGCGAGCTTTTCGATGGAAAAATATTGCATATAAATGGAAGCTTGGCTATCAAGTGATTCAGCAGAAAAGTCATTTGAACGAGAATGAGAAGTAAGAAGGACAAATGTGAAAAATATGGTGAAATTTAAGTCAGATTTCTGCATATTCTAGTGCATTGGTTCTTAACCTGGGTTCGATTGAACCCTAGGGGTTCAGTGAGTCAGTCTCAGTGGTTTGATGAAGCTTTTGTCACAGAGGCCAAGACACATTGACTGATCATGTACATAATAACATGCCCCGCTTGACAATCACTGGCTCCAGATGATCACGTGACATTGCTTGGCCAATCAGTGCTGCGAGGAATTTATATATCTTGAATTTGAAAAATATATATATATTTTACACTTGAGTAGGGTTCGGCGAATGCGCATATGAAACTATTGGGGTAGCTTCAACAGAGGACCTCTATCCTGGTGACATGTCTTAAGATGTTTTATTCATGGTTATTAATCATTAAGTTTTAGTATGATTAAATCATGTATTGGTAGTAGGCATGCATCTGCTTATGGCAGGTGTGGTACTGGGTTCTGCTTATATTTGTAACCATTTAGTCATCCTTCATCTGAGTTGACAGTGTAGCGACCACATCCTTTGCTAGTGTGTATCTACACAGGATATTATCGATGCTTGCACGTCCTAAAGGTCACTGGGTTCCCCAGGTGATTTGGCGGTTTAGGCATTCTGATTGATCACTCACTTCTCCATGAATTTATGGCTCGACTGTACTTCTCATCTGTCATTGTCTATGATCATGCACACAAACACATTCAAGATAAAAGTAATTTACACCATGATTCAGGTAGATTTTTATGATTTAAAAAGAATGAGATCAAGTTGCCTCAAAAACTTGTCACCAATTACGCTGTTGCATAAGTGTACATGCACTCTCACAAGGGCAAGGTGCTTTGTTCTTAGTTATCTATGGCAAAGAGGAATTGCCATACACTTTTGAAGATACATCTGAATTAAGTCAAATAAAATGTAGCTGTTTTGAAAGGGATTTATAAGATTTTTGAAGTGGCATTTAGTTAAGCTTCCGGGAATGACGGCAACCTCAGACTTCATTTTCCTGACTTGGTTTTTCACCGCTGCTGTTAGATGGGCATGCATGGAGTCGCAAATCAACTCCGCTTTTTCGGGGGGCCTTATTTAGAAACCAAACCGAAATTGTTTTGCAATAAAGCACATGCCCTTACTATATACGAGTACCTGGTATGGGGTGTCTTCAGCGTCTTCTTACACACACCCTCCGCATGCCTGACCCCACCCACGTCCGCCTTCTCTCTATAAAAGAAGTGTATCGGATAGAAGTGCTCTCAGTCAGGCTTTGGAACTCAGGGCATACACATGGCGCTCCGCACTATAAGGCACCCTGTCTATTTTGGAGAAAATTTAAGACTTTTAGTGCGCCTTATAGTCGTGAAAATACGGTAGTTTACATCAGGCATATGAAAGCTTTTATTTAGCTGTCATAAATGCATTGTTGGAAAAATCTGTCTTAACTTTTAAGTATCCGCTTTTCACTCCAGCACAGATGCAGACCTTTGTCAATTATTGTAATACAGAGTTCAGTGATTGATGTACTGTTCTGTAAACAGATTTAACACATTATATCTACTCTCCATAATCTATGAAACCTTCAATAGGGATAGAGCATGTGGGCCTTTTTGCATATTTTATGTGCTGTCTCCTGACTGGCTTGTGCTGACTGGTATACATGCTGTCATTTGGCTGGAACTTAATTGTTGTATATCAATAGTGCACTGTGTGTATATGCAAGTGCAGTTACGACAAGCCACCTCTATGCTGCCACCTTTCCTCCCCCAACACCTCCATCCCTCCCTTCCGCAGAGGAAGCCTGCTATCCAGTCAGGTGTGGAAATCAAGAAACTAGGGCCATGGGCAGGACCTCGGCCTTTGGCCTGTGAGGTCAGAGAGAGGCAGCCTAAGTCCCTCCCCCTTGGTTTGTACTACCTGTACAGGGGCCTTGTGATTGGTGGCTACGGCAGCAGCATAAAGAGGCTTCTTCCACAGCCTCTACGGAGGGTAAGGCACTCCCGCCCTCCTTTTGACCACCACCTCCCTCATATTTCCGTCCTTTTTGAGAGGAAAAAAAAACAAGCACCAATCAGATTGGATTCATTCATGGCTGTCTCCCTCATATTTTCCACCCTGAGCCTGCTTTCCCCTTGTCACTCTCGTTGCCTGCCTGATATTGTCTGTGTGTGTGTGCATAAAAGAGCTGAAGGTCGTTGTGGAAACACCTCCCCTCCATGCTGCCTTGCTCAGTGGTTCTGTGGCTGCCGGTTTCTGTTGTGTCATGGTCAGTGGTGTGACGCGCTTAATTGAACAGGGTTCGTCTTTGTCGTAAAGTGGTTTCGTTTTGTCCATCGAGATGCTTAGCATCTTTTTGCCCCATAATTGTGCAGTGAACCCTTTTTGTTTATGTCTCTGCAGGACTCTTACACGATGCCACTCACATCTATACAGTGCTGGCATGTCCACTGTGAAGAATGCTGGCTCAGGACTTTGGTACGTGCAACATACACCCACACAAGTTATCCACAATGTGTCAATACTATAACCTTAAAACTAAGGTCGCTGTCCCTCAGCAATGAATTCAGAGAGAGGGCAGCTAGGGTGTGTTATTACCAACAAAAGGCATTGAGTTGAAGTATATTTGTGGCAAGTCTTTATCTGTTCAACATCAAAGTAACGATTTAACAGGTGGTTTATGCGAGGGAATTCTGCAAAATACTTACGATCGTGATGAGAGCCTAATAGTTGTTAAAATGGTCACGTGCATGTTAAAAAAACAAATGTACGTATTGAGGTGGGCACATGAAAATGTTGTAGTACAAACGAGACATTTGTCAGGGCTGAACAAAACTAACATACTGCATCAAATCTCGGGCGTTTTGAAAGCATCTTTTTCGAGATCACAAATATGATTAGCACTCACCAAGTTAATTTGGCTGCATTCTAACTCCGTTACAACTAATATACTAAAATGTAAGTCTCTCTTTTCTAATGTCAACAGGGTAACAAGAAACTCTGCCCTCAGTGCAACACGATCACCTCACCTGGGGACCTGCGACGTGTCTACTTGTAAAGAGCATACTTACATGCATTAATCACCACCATGGATTTAATTTCGGTTGTCATTTTTCTTTACCGCCCCTCAACTCTGTGGACCAGGTTGTCGGCGCCAAACCTTTTAAAAGAGAAATTTGTGAGAGGTGAGCTGGCTTTGATGAACACAATGGACACGAGCAGCGCTCAGTCCGTTGCCGCTCCACCTTCTCACATTAACATATGCGGGGGACACTGGACATTCACTGGCTTCTGTGACTGCTTGTATATTACATATTGGATGTCTCATACTGATGGACCTTTATTCAGCTGATATCCTTGAAAGTGACTCACCTACCATTAGCCCTGCTGTGAACTCAACTGGAGCTCAACCTCTTAGCAACTTCTGAACCACCCGACCTCCTGAACTCCAACCATGGGCCAGGCTCATTTTTTTTACATCCTACTAGACCTCAATCATTACTTGACAGAAAGCCTTTTTGTTGTTCTTTTCCCTCAGTTTAAGCAGAACGAAAACAAAATAAAAGAACTCCAGCCTTTGTTCTCAAAACCCTATTATTGGTTATTATATGATACTCCATCAATCCAACCATCAAAAATGCAGTCCAACCAAGCACATATAATTTATTTTGTGTATGTTTGTTTACAAACTTAGAATACGAACTATCTGGAGTACACAGACACCGTGCACAGACAATTTTCTTAGCAGACACAACAGGGGTGTACAATATAAAGTTATGCATTTAGTCAGAAAAGGTTGGGGAAAAAATGGCTGGAGTTAAAGAAGCCTTATGTATTTAAGAAAATATGGTTTGAAGATGTTCATTGTACAGAAAAAAAATAAAACTCAAGCCTAGGAGGTCAGATTTAGGTATATTTCTGCAGAATACCTAATTGAGTTTAGCGCTTGAATAAGATTAAAAGGGAGGGGGTGGATGAGCAGTGACTATCTTTTGTTTGGTTTAAAAGATGGGAAAGAATCCTAAAACCCAATACCTTATACCAAACAAGCAGTTCTATAGAATTGAGCTGCTCCTTTTTGCTCCAAATACTCTTTTTTTTCAAGGAATTAGCTTCCGAATCTGAAAATTTCAGGGTTAGGTTTAGAATTTTAACAGTCATTTTCCATCATTTTCATACTGCTTAGCCGCAATGGTCAAAAAAGACTAGTAAAGGGTCCCAGACTTTTCTAGCTCATTTATGGAAGTCTATGGAAAAGAGGAATGGCCCATGCTGTACTAGCAACAAATTGCAATTTAACCCCGCCTCTCTATCCAGCAGCAGCAGCCAAGGTGGTGGCGTGCTTTGTGTTTGTAAAACTATGTATTCTGTGGTGTCTGTATTGTTGTTAAAAATGCTGAAAAAAATAAAACGTTCTTAAATACCATGAGTGGTCCTGTTCGCAAGCACCGGGTCGTCAAATAACAAAGTGAGAGATGAAGGACTGTCGTATGCATAAGATACATTTTTGAATTGTGCATATTTTAATAGTGTTTAAAGAATTGTTCTTACATAACTGTTCTATACACTGCAACCATTATTAGCCACGTGCTGCATTTCATGAGCTTATTTCTTGTGTTGAGTTTATGGCTACTGTTTTTTTATTGTTTTTTTTTTTTGGGGGGGGGGGGGGTGCAGTTTATGGTACTTCAGTCAAGAATGAATCGGATCCGATAACGCTATTCCTGGCTTTCACGTTTAGTCAAGTCTGCCCCAAAGATGACGATTGCACAAAAAGAATTATGTCACAATTATTTTGTGTCTTGGATATGGTACCTGTCTTTCCCGTTTGTAAACTAAGTTTGACATTAATTAAATGATTGTAAATCTCACTTAAAAATTTTGCTTGTGCATTTTTTTTCCCTCCATAATGAATGTGAGCTCTGAGTTAGGCATTCTTTATTACTTTATGCACTTTTGGCAGGGTTTTATTTATATATATATATATATATATATATATATATATATATATATATATATATATATATATATATATATATATATATATATATATATATATATATATATATATATATATATATATATATATATATATATATATATATATATATATATATATATATATATATATATATATATATATATATATATATATATATATATATATATATATATATATATATATATATATATATATAAAATATATATATATATATATATATATATATATATATATATATATATATATATATATATATATATATATATATATATATATATATAGATATATATATATATATATATATATATATATATATATATATATATATATATATATATATATATATATATATATATATAAATATATATATATATATATATATATATATATATATATATATATATATATATATATATATATATATATATATATATATATATATATATATATATATATATATATATATATATATATATATATATATATATATATATATATATATAAATATATATATATATATATATATCAAATAGCACAACGCTATTTTAATAAGAATCGCAAAGCAGTGTTAATTCTACTAGGAGTAACTAAAATGCTCCACATGGGGGCAATGTTTGCCAAGAAACGTTATTGGCACTGTAACCAACTATAATAGTTTCACAATATATTATAGGTGTAGTCCTGAAAATCAAAACCAACCACAAAGGTGTCCTCGAACGTTTGGCTTGTATTATAAACATTATTTATCTTCAAAAGTTCTGAGACTATTTCTTATTTTGTGAATGGAATTGAATTGTACAGAGATGGCCCAGTGAGGCGAGTGGTTAACGCGTTGGCCTCACAGTTCCAGAGTCCTGGGTTCAAATCCATGTAACGTCCACCTGTCTGGAGTTTGCATGTTTTCCCCGGTTTCGTCCCACATACAAAAACATCCAGGCTCATTGGACACTCTAAATTGCCCCTAACTATGGGTGTGCGTGTGCATGGTTGTCCGTCTCCTTGTGCCCTGTGATTGGCTGGCCATTGATTCAGGGTGATAGGCTCCAGCACCCCCTATGACCCTAAAGCGGTTCAGAAAATGAGATGAGATGAGAACTGTACACAATTATCAAGAACCTAACAACCTTCATCTAGAACTCGGTGGGGATGTGGAAAACAACCATTGAGGGCCTATCAAATTTGAATGTGTGGCATATACCAAGGAGATGTGCTCTCACCAGTGCTGTGTGGGCCTAAACTCAGTCGTTAGATAATCAGATTGGCCACTAGGACAAATTCCGAAAAGTGGAACAACAATAGAATGAGACAAATTAACAGCAATGACAAAGTAGTGTCATCCATATTGGATAAATGTGGACAGTGTTCTGTCGACCTATCGTGGTAAGTACTGTTGACAAAAGCATAAATCGCCCTTATCTCGCAATGTCATCTATATAACATGTTTTGATGTTTTTGTGCATACGTAATTGCTTACCTTGGTTAGCGATGAAAAGGAACTAAAAATGAATACAATGGTACCTCGAATTAATTCCACAATTGTTTTTTTTACTTTAATTTTTCGTAAGTAGAGACACAGTTTACATGTAAAAGGACCGTAATCATTTCACATTTTCTTCCTAAATTTTAGAGTGGAGCATGTAAACCCTGAATCCGTTATTTATTATTATAAAGACTATACAGTTGGTAGATAAGTTGGTAACTTGTGGATTCCTTGGTTGACAAAGACTTTTGTGAGAGTAGAAAATAAGAGAAACAATTGATGCTAGGAGTTTAAGTGAAGTCTGCTATTTCTTTCCCCATCAGCATCAGGACAGTTCCTTTAATCTTTGTAGGCCCCCAGGCGAGACACTTGCCTTCAATACATGTATGCATGTGTGTTTTGGGGGAAAAAAAGGAGGGGCTACAGGTCTCCAGTGTCTTAAAAGAGGAAGATGACAACATGAGATAAAGGGGTGTAAAGCTTTTGTGACTCTGTTGGGGGTTATCACCTCCACAAAAGTCTAGCAGCTAGCTATCATCAACAGTGGATGTGACTGAATGATGTCAACTAGGTACATTCTAAATCAGTTGCCAGCCAATCGCAGGTCAGAAGGACAAGGGTGGGCAAACCGGTCCTCGAGGGCCGCTGTGGGTGCTGTTTTTTGTTCCAACCGATACAAACACAGACACATACCTGTCAACCTCTGCCGATAACTGCCCTTATAAATGATTATGATTCCCCGTACAAACCCCCCAAAAAAACGTACAAACACCGTACGACGCATGTTTACTCGTGGTAACTCGTTTCTTACTTGGTGGCTCCTTCATACTTGTTTCCACGATATTTACTCTATGTATATCTATGCATGTCATCCTTTATCGATATTTCCGTACGCCCCGCTAAAAAAATACATACGATTGAGAATAATTTTTGCTGGTATACCGTGACAATAGTAACGATTGATTACAGTAGAGTCGTTGGCTACCAGCCTACGAGACTATCTGGATTTTAGCCAAAACGGTCTTGTTGAGATCGGTTTTCATAAATATTGGCGATTTTTTTTAGAATTTTCCCTGTTCTAAAGTCGTGTACGGCGTACATGATTTGAAATGGTAAAAAAACGTATACAATACGCATAAAACGTACAAGTTGACAGGTATGCAGACAGGTTAACCAATCAGGTTTGTGCTGAAACAAGAAGCACCTGATTGCAATCCAATGATTGTCCTTCTAAAATACCATATTGGTGGAAAGTTTTCTATTATAGATTAGAACAAAAACCTGCATTCACACACGAAAATTGAAGGAATATTTCATTTAAGATATTAAATAGAAACTACTGCAATTGATTTGAGTGTCACATTACTAGCACTACTATGCTCGTTTGCTGACGCAACTAATCCTTCTTGAGCTTTTCTGCGACCGTGTACTAATCTCTTTGGAAGGTGTTTACTTATCTTAAAATCAACAAACAGTGACAGGCAACAACTTGCTACATACATACAGCCCATATTCATCAGTGTGTTAAACACAAAATTAAGGTACGTATTCCCATAATATTACAAATAGCTTCACGAATTGAGACAACACAAAATCATGGCCAATAACCGCTTGTGAATATTGATATTTATGTGAAAACTTATATGTGAACGTAAACCTTTTCAACTGTCTTTAGTGAGAACCTCCCACTTTGTGTTTTGTGGATTACCTTTCAGTAATCATTTGTTAATTATGTTTGACAGGTGACAATCCCCTAAATGAAGTGGAAGTTTGTCAAATGGGAAGAGTCAAGTAGTGCTGTTTTTGTTAATATTTATACAAACATTTTAACAAAGCTTTATTAGTGGAAAGCTATTGTACACAAGTGATTCAGTTTTAATGTTTGCATAACAGGTGGACACACCCACCGAAACACGCATTAGAAGCTTTCTGAAGCTTCTGGGTAACTTACATTTACTTACTTTGTGTTTATTGTCTTTACAAGTAAATCAATTGATTGTATTAGTATTTTGTAACCAAAAGCAATAAGAACTCGATTGACATGGAAAAAAAGTTTATTTAGTGTTCTTCTCTAGTTTTCTGTGTAATATGTGAATATATGAATACACATGTGATATTTAATAATTAGACTTGCTATGAGTCAGTCCATTTTGGTGGCGGGCCATGCATTTCACACCTAGACCTTCAGTGGTTTTCGTCTAAATCCAACCCTCAAAAACTGTTTTATGGCTATAAAACCTTTCCTGCCGCTGCAACACACACGCACACAAAACCAGTACTAATATTCTCATAAAATTGCAATATTATTCAGGAATAGAGCCACATATTAGTAAAATGACTTTACTCATCAAAAATCATTTTAATCTGTACACAAAATCCATCCTTTTTTTCCTCAAGGAGATTTTAACTACTTTATCGTACAAATTCTCATTATTATTCGTCCAAATGAAAGTTCCTGCTTGCCGAAAAATATTACAAAGTCTATCATTCTTGGCTCCAGCACCCCCAGCAACCCTAATGAGGAAAGAGCGGTTCTGAAAATGAGTTATATTTTCAACTAACCAGTAAGGTCACACAGGGCTCGCATTTAAAAATCCACCCTCACACGCGTTCCCACTCAGCCGCAAATCTAAAGTATTACATAACCATAGTAGCCCCCTAAAAAAAACACAAAAATAATCAAATTCTGAAAAAAAAAATAAAGGAATACAACATCCCCTAACCAAAGAGCAAATATGTCTTTTACGTATGCAGGATATGGAACGTGGTAGTACACAAATGCAGGGAGGTAGGCAGAGATAGGGAGTGAGGGTGCCATAACATAACTTTGATAACTGACAAGGTTCTCAAAAATAACAAAGACTTAAAAGCCAAAGAAAAAAACTAAAGCTGCCTGACGAGGAAGACAAGGGGAAACGTGGAGTATTTGACATGAAAAAAGCAACATGAACACAAGTTTCCACAGGCCGATCCGACACGGACTGACGTATACATATATGCACAGGGTGTAAAAAGACAACCAGGGGTTGACGAAACAGTCAGAAACGCCGGGGTCGAACAAGAGGCAGTAAATTGGTGACACACCAGGGGCGTGGAAACGACAGGTGAACTCAATGGGCAATCACAGGGACAGGTCACACAAGGGGAACGATTCAAGTTGTATTCCCATGCAACACTAACCACTTTCTTACGCGCATCAAGCTTCTTTATTATTGCAACTTTGGTTTCAAATGAAATGGCTTGCCTCTTCCTTGCACCACCCTCACCAGAAGCCTTTCACTTTTCACCAACCATATTGAATAATGGATGCACGAGATAATTAATGATAAAAATAAAAAGGTTCTTTGCACACTGGAGATATGTCAAGCACATCTGCAACTTCTGGTGGATGCTGGGTGAGCTGAGCTCTCACAGTGCCAGGTGTCGGTATTAGCGGCTGATGCTAACAAAGAATAAAATGGATCACTTACCTCTCAATGTCTTCTCACCTACCTTCAGTCAGCCAGCAGGAGGCAGATCACCACCCAACGTCCTTCATGTTACCTCACCCCGAAGTTATTACACAGAAGGGATTGTGTGTCCTCCTACCGCAAGTTCAGAGTCCTGATGGATGCAGAAAAAAAAGCCGTCCTTAAGCCTATTTGTCCGTACTTTGTGAGACCTGTAGCATCTGCCAGAGGGGAGCAACTGGAACAGGCTGTGACCAGGGTGGTATGGGTCCCCGATAATGCTTTTCGCAATTTTCTCTATAGGTATGAATGTGTGTCCGAATAGCTGTCAATCCCCTTGTGCCGTGGAATTGGCTGGCCACTATTTCAGAGTGCCCCCCCCCCCCACACACACACACACACACACACCTGCTGCTTATATTGTTGGTTTGGATAGGCTCCAGCACGTACCACTGTTCTTTGAAAATTAATGAATGAAATCCGTGTTTTCCAGTAATCTTCTGAGCCGGATTTTTTAATTATGTTTTTTCATGGATTCAAATTGGGTGATATTTACAGAGGCGGTCCTAGCTAATTTTGTGCCCTGGGCAGATAACTGTCTGGCAACCAAGTAGCTCGGCCAGAGCCTGTGCTCAGCCAGAAAACCTTAGTGCATGAGTGAATGTGTAATGGTTTTACATTTCCTTTGTCTAACACCCGGAATTCATTTGAAAACAAATTAAAATGTCTATTCATATTCTTTGCTTTTCCCAAATGGGACACAAGACACAAATTCAAAAACAAAAGTTATGAAAATGGCATTGCAATGTAGACCCAGTCAAACAAATGTTCTCCCGTATTTCTTGAAGTTGTTTGCTTTGCAAATATCCACCTTAACTGCTTTAGTAGTTGTTCACACATAATGATGCAAATATCATAAATTATTGTGTATTTAGTATAACTACTAATTGTAATATAATGGCAGTTTTTACATTTGAAGGCTAAAAATGTTGCTCAATTATTTGTCATCATTTCCCACGAGCCATTGGTACAGAGCGGCACTTGTGTATTCAACTATTATCAGTCAGACACAAATTAATAATTAAGTATACATACATCTGTTTAATATGGCTGCTTGTCCCAAAATAAAAATTAATTTGGGTGGTTTAATTTACAATTTTACCAAATGATGTCAGGAATTACATGCATTCTCATGCAAACTCCACACAGGTGGAGGTGACCTGGATTTGAACCCAAGACCCCAGAGTTGTGAGGCCCCCCTTTTGACATATTCCTCAAAATCAGTGGTGCTCAAACTTTTTTGCTCAAAGATCTACTTCTCAGGGAGCCAACTTTACGCGATCTACCCTTTTTTTCGTGGCCAATGACAAAGCTCAGGAGTTACTATGTCTGCTGATACCTGTAAAAACCCAATGTAGTGTAGGCAAGTAGTAATCATACTTGGACATGCAATGACTCTGTTTCCCAGCTCAATTCCTAGATCAAATTTGATTTATTTTGACGCTTTGGCTTGATTGAATTGAACTACTCAATTGCTTCTCAAATTATATCTGTACATTTTGCTTGATTGATTTGGGGTTAGGGTTAGTGGTGAATTCCTTCTGAATCATACCTGTACATAATTGTATGCACATTTGCAGTGCTATGCATCTACCTTAAATTTTCTTTTCTCGCCTAACCCATTTTTCAAAAGTGATTTTTATAGCACAACAACTGTCTTTTGGTTCTAAACAAGCTTGTTTGTTTTATTTTCAGTATTGCAGAAAATTCAACAAACCCTCAACTTTGGGCAAAGAAATACATCACCATGTAGTTAAGGGAAGACAACACTCTCCCATCCATTTTCACATGTTCAACTTTCTTGGCCCCATCTGCCCATCTCTGAGCTGGCTGCATGGAGGATAAGGCATTTGGATGTTGTCCCAGACAATGGACAATTTGGGTGATTTCCTGCGTGCCAGTGTCAAATGATTTTGTCCTGAGGCTGAGCTGATCCTGAGCCTTTTGTCTGTCTGGCTCGATCTGTGGAAGTCAGACTTCCCTCTTTCTCTCAGTCTCTTTTCATGTGGTCTCTCTGAATGACCCAGTCCACGGCTATTGTGGTGTGATTTAGTGGTTGCTTCACTGGATCCAATGACTGAGGGATTGGCGTGCAGTGTTAACTGTGTATTTGATACTAGTAGCCATACCTTTCACAGGGATCATCTCTCCTCGTTGGAAAGACGCATGCATTGTTGCAAACAATAGCTTTTGTTTTCCTGCATAAAAAGAGGTTTTAGGAGCATATTATTGGAGTTTTGCTGAATAAAATCATTTAAAACTTTAAAATGAATCAAAAACTTCATTTTTAACAATACTATATAGTCTTTTTCAGGGTCTATTCTCACCCTTTTGCTACTGTGAGAGTGAAGTTTCCCAAATACTGAATGAATAAAGTTATCTAATTGAAATTAATCTAATTAATTCAATATCAGGCAGGCACAATCTTGTTATAAAGGTTGAATGTAGCGATTAGTTTTGTGTAGGATAAGACAAGTTATACACTGGATTGACATAAATTGAGGAAATTATCTTAATAAGGAAATTGCAGCCTCAATGTTGGGAAAAAAATTTCCACGCAGGCGTGTTTATAAACTGAGGATAAATGCCAATATTCCAGAAATTCCAAGGAACAAACCTCTGGGTTCTGGATATGAGCCCTATTTTACTTATAACTGCTAGTGTTCCTCATGCTATTTTAAAAATCCTGTGTTTTCAGTTGAAGTAAATTCCGAAGACAGGTTCCTTAAACAGGAATGGAAGTGTGGAAAGTTTTCATTTGACTTCTATACTGCAAGCTATTTTGGGGACAGGAAATGATACATATAAACTATGTTTGGTGTTCTGTTAAAGAAAAAAAATCAGTAATTAGTGGTTCAAGTCAATACTCTTCTGTAAACAGTAATAATAATATTCCAACCTCATTACTTGCATTACATTCCTAGCAGCAACTTCACTCTTCACCACACACCCACTGACATGTCAAATAGAAGAAGTAGTTGGAAGTGAGGTGACGTGAATTAAAAAGTGATTGGTCGGAATTTCGCATGAAGGTTTAATTGAGAAACTTTTGTTCCATAATTACTTTCCGGTCTGAGTCAGTTCACCCATAAATGTGTCAGTACTAAGATTTACAAGCAAAGGTTGTACACACCTTATGTAATGTGACAGCGAGTTTGTTGCACTTGCAAGAATGAATTATGCATTTTACTGGTAATTTATGGTGAATGGTGATTTACATGAGATTTCAGTGTCAACTTTACATGTAGATACTGATTAAAAAACTAATAAAAAAACAAATGAGAGACAAGACATTGAAAAATGACAGGAAATTGCTTTGAGTTCAAGAGGAAGAGGTTTCAGTCTAAGGCTTACATTGTAGACCCAGACAGTGGCAATCAGTGCGTACATATGAGTATCTTAGTTCTGACTAAAAATAATTTGTGTCCAATCCAACAAATAAATTTCATTTTGTGTGAGACCCACTTTCTTCCTGGCATGACACACAGCAGGTGTTGTTTTTTTTTTAGGTTAATAATGCATGGATTAAATTTTGCATGTGTTTACACAAGGTTCAAAATTGGAACGATGTGATCTAAGACAACATTTACAGATTTATTTTTGCTTTTTCTAAAGTTTGATCTATTTATGCATTTGATGAACCATTTATTAAATTGGATAGATTAGATTAGATAACTTTATTCATCTATATTTGGGAGATCTACCTGTCAGTAGCGAGCGGGTGACAATACAGACACAGGAAAATACCTTTTAGACATAAATAAATAGCTAATAAATAAGTTAATAAATAGATAAATAAACATCTATCAATCATCATCACAGGGGATGCTGGAGATGGTTCAAGGAGGCACTTTAGTACATAGAATACAATTTATAGAGAACATGGGTGGCAAATAGCCCAGGACAAATAAAGGCCAGCCAGACAGAAGCCATCCTATATGGTTACTATCTATAAAAAATAAAGCATGAAATAGTGAATTAGTTAAATTACACCAGCGGGTGGTGAGCTCTATAAATTTAGCAGAGCTAAAAGATTAACTTGTAGGGCAGAGAGCCTAGTACAGGGGTGGGCAAACTTTTCGGTCCGGGGGCCACATTGACTTTAAAAATTAGACAGATGGGTCGAATCAGCACAATATACGATACATATAAAAAAAACTGCATCCATTAACAGTACATATGAAACATAAATAGAAAAAGGACTAAAGTATTAACATACTCATCACTCATCATTAATAAAAGAAGTATAAAGTACAAAGTAAAGTAAAAAGGAATGTATTACGAAATATTCAAATGTAATTTTAAAAAAGATAGAGGGGCTGTAAAACACGAAAAACAAATAAGAGTGGACAGAGCTACTGCCACTGGCTTCCGCGTGACGGCGCCATCTTGGGGAAGAAAAAAAAAACATTATTTGGACAATGTCGGCGGGCCGGATTAAAAGGCCTCACGGGCCGGTTGTGGCCCGCGGGCCATAGATTGCCTACCGTACCTGGCCTTGTAGGTCTAGATGGGTAGTACATTAAAAGGGTTGAGTGGGTCAGCAATAACGGTGCCTCTGGCAAGGCGTTTGATTGGGTCGATAACTGCTGGGTTGTTTTGGTAAATAAGGGGGAAATTAGTTGAATTAGGGGGTGACCCATGACTACAAAGAAGACCCCACGAAGTCTGCAGGTGGTGGTAAAAGAGTTAGTGAATATGGTAAGGCGGGGGGTCAGGTGTTGAGATAGGTGTTTACCACTTCGATTATGGTGTCTTTTGAAAAGAAGCCTCTTAGGAAGTGGATGCCAGTGAGATCTAAGCTGCCCAGTGTGAGGGCAGGGGGTATCAGTTGGTGCATGTCTTATAGTTTTCAATGTTTTGTTTTTCTTCTGCATTGTATTGTAGCATAACAAGAAGAACCTGACTGCAATCCAGAAAAGATGTCCTCTTTATGGGCTTGTATCAAAACCTGTGGCCCTTTGTGGAATAGTTGTCCCACCCCTGGCCTTAGATTGTTGACCAGTTGTTTGAAGTCAGCAGTGTTTATGTTATTTGATGTTGTCTATTAAGTCAAGCTTTCTTGGGCATTACTTTCTTGTGTATCTTTGCTGTAATTTTGCTTGGAAACAATTCATAAAGGCAAAAGATTTTTTTAAAGGACCATAATGAATGGAATCAACAAATGAACAGATAAATCTTTGCAGTTCAGTTGACTTGAGCATTTTGACTAGGTCTGCCTCATCATTCACTTAAGCAAAACAGCTACTTTAAAGTGTGTTCGTGTGGATGTGTTCGTGTGAGTGCATGTGTGTGTTTGTGTGTGTGTGTGGAGGGAATATTGAATGTGAATTGTTATTCATTTCATGTGAACAAACAACACATATCAATGGCTAATGTTCAGTTGAGCGACATAAAAACAAGGACTTAAACAGCACATGAAACTGTACACAAAGTATTGAGCAAACAAAAGAGACAGAGAGGGTGTAATGTAATCAGTTTGGCTTTCTGAGTCTTTTATTTTAGATTAACTCCATTGTCCCTCATTGAGTGAATTTATGACAGAGTCAACCCCGAGAAATGGTGATTTTTTTTATCTAATGCCTGTCCAAAAATTAACTCACTGAAACCCAAGACTCCTCAGTGGAAAAGTATTTTGTGTGTCAGTGAGTGAGTGAGTAATACTGGAGAGGAAGAATAAGAATGAAATGAAGGGGCGGGGGGTAGGAAGTGAATTCTATTTGGAACTTCCGATTGAGACTGCTCTGGTGCCAGTGCTGCAATGGCATCTAAATAGAAAATCTCTTAGAGCAAATTAGCGTCCAATCTGGACACTTTGAAGTTTGTCGGTGGCGAGACTCAAAATTTCCTTTCCGCATTACGGAGTCAGTTTGCGTTTGTTTTCTCAAGGGAGTGAAAAATACGTGCCTTGAGCCATGCATGTACGTTTCTTGTCTGTGTTTGTGTCCATCCGTAATTCTAAAAGGCATAGTAGACTGGATGAAGCCCCCTCCCAAAAAAAAAAAAAATCCCCAAATTGTATGTCGCTTTGATTTCCCACTCTTTCTTATTCATCACACAAAAAGCATTACAACTGTGTTTTGTTTTAGTTATAGCAATCATCGTACCTGGTTGGACTGTCTTTCAAGCTCTGAATTGTCCATATTCTTTATGACAAAGCCTACACGGCAAGACTCCGCATTGTCCTGGGGCAACACCAGATTTTGATCTAGACTCGATATGCATTGCACTGAATTGTGTTTTGAATAAACATATTGTCATCCTTGGGAAATCGACATATATGAGAAAATGAATACCAATAAGTTACATGAGGATGGACAGCATTCACCAAATTTCACGATTTATCAGTTTGGTGCTCAGGGGAAAGTGTAATCATGTCAAAAGAGCATCTATTTTGCCCACACTATTGGCTGATTAAATGTTTTCAATAAAACAAAGTCGTCAACAATGCAGATGTTGGAAAGTCTAAAATTCACATTCTGTTTATTCAGTGTCATTGATAATGTACATTGTAGAAAAGCCCTGGTAATCGAATACCCATGAACTTCTTTATTCGCATACCATTTTTCGTGGTATTTTCACAATGATTGAAGTGGCAATTGTGAACTTTAGGATTTCCATTTTTTCCTGCTAATGGCTAATAGTCCTTTGAAGTAGCATATTTCCATTACAAATTCCATACCATTGCAAAAGACATTCAGGCCAAAGACATTTAGCCTTTGCAATAGCATTCCTGTTGCAGTTCCTCTTCAGTCTGATTCCTCCATTTGGATTTTCTCAACCAGTTAGTCCTTATTCATTAAGGGGATGAAATGGGGTATAGATGGTTGTTTCGCATGGGTATATTTGCCCCAACAAGTCTGTGTCTGTAAAAGATTTGAAATTAAACAGGAACATATATTAAGAACATACTTAAATTCTCCACAGATTTTTAATTTGTAATGAACAGATCTTAACAATGTATTTTCTTGTTATCATTATTAATTTCTGACAAATATGTATTGATGATGATATGTGAATGTGGTTGTGTATTGTCATTTTCTGTCATTTATACTCTTGTCGGGATTTCAATTCCATATTTTGATCCATTTGACATTATACATCTGATTTTTCCTACACAGAAAGTTAGTTGCTGAATTTCTGACCCTTTCAATTTAGGGGTTCTCAGGCCACACAGACAGCCGGGATTTCAGGGGGCTTTCCCTTTACTTCCCACATGCACGGTTGAGGTGAACAGTGGAGACAGGGCTACATGGGAACTTGTTATTAGTCTTGAATCAAACATCAGATCTTTAAACTGATCAGATGAAGACAAAACTATTAACTTCCTTTTCAGGCAGCACACTGGTTCTTTGATGTCTACTATACAGTAGTATAGACTTGTGTATAAATGGATAGTCAAGAATTTTTTATCTCAAATATGTGTTACAATTCTATTTTTGTGTCTAATGGCAATTGCTAAAAGGAAAAAAATAGTTAAATATTAATTAATATTTTTAGCAAAATAAAGAACCATCATTAAAATGTAAATTTAAAGCTTCTCCAAACTATAAATTGAAATACAGTATCATTGGTATATGTGATGTCAAAGACTACATTATGAAGAAAATAGTAATTATAATTGATGGAGAAGCTTTTAGCACTATTTGAACCACTTATCCTCACAAGGGTCGCTAGGGGTGCTGGAGCCTATCCCAGCTAACTACAGACAACAGGCGGAGGACACCCTGACTCGGTGGGCAGCCAATCGCAGGGCGCAAGGAGACGGACAACCATTCACGCTCACACTCATACCTAGGGGCAATTTAGAAGGAGCTATTGGCTTAGCATGCATGTCTGGGGGATGTGAGAGGCAGTGGTGTGCCGTCAGGGCCTTCTCTGCTGGCCTAAGAAATATCTGAGTCGCAGACTGATGTTAATTATATTGTGTCCATGAATACTTATTAAAAAAATTAAAATTGTCTGTTAGCTTCCTTTCATTGCTTTTTATAATAATGATAATAATAATCAGACAAGCTTTGTCATTATCGTTGACTCGACAAAAGCCTAAATGTCATCATACCCAGAAACTGCATATGACGAAATTGGTAATTGTTATTTTCCCCCTGGTTGCACTGCTTCCAGATGTGTTTTCATATTTACGCATTTAACTAATCACATTTCAGCCATTATTTGTTGCCAGGGTCAGAAATCTGCCTCAAAGCATGTCGGCCTCAGTTCTGCATCACAGCACACATTAAAGAACTGTTAATTTCTCAAATTCCATTTAATATTTATAGCAACAGTCAACCTACAAACTGCGAGATATTCCTCTATAAAATTCAATATTTGGCATTCTTATATGGTAACCTTGCAATTCAATTTGCACATTGTGGTGGGTCCCACCGTTCTATGGTTAAGCCACCTCCTCGTCTAGACTGTGTGCTGCGCGGGAAAGACCCCCAGCCTTCGGTGACCTCCCGTTTATCTCTTGCTCCTGTATTGCTCTGTCCATTTTGCCAGGGTGCTCTCCTTGGCGCACAGCGGGGGTTGCCAGGCAGTTGGCGCCAAAGGGGTGTCATTCCCTCTAGGTGGGGATCCTCACATGTCCTGGGCCTCGGGAGCCCTGCTGTGGTCCTGGTCGGGTGGCTAGTAGGTTGCGGCATATCTCTTAGTTCTCTTCCTGAAGGCCATGGGTTAGGGGGAACGCCCTGGGTCCTAGGGAGCTTTCGGTGTACCATTTACCTGGGCTTCAGGTGCGGGAAAGTACAGCGCTGGGTCTCCATGGCAGGCCCAGCACAATAGTTTCCTTTATTGCATTACCGAACCACATTAGAGTGGCTTCAAGCATTTACTATCCACATTCAGAAAAACAAGATTGTTGTTGCCAAGATAAGCGATCGAGTAGCAAAGATTACTTTGTCGACTCATCAATAACCCCGGATTATTTCCCTCATCTTGGGTTTCTCACCTCACATTTTTGGTATTGTAATGCAAACAACAGAGTACATGTGTGTGAAATGATGCATGCTTTCATCAGTGAGTTAGCGTTAACTCAACATGACCTGGTGGATACCTGAGTTCTTCGTGGCTCTGTCACTGCGGCTTCCAGTTGAAAGGGCATCCACCCAGATGGAAAGGAACAAGCATGTACACTTTCAGTTCACACATGCAAATACACATTTTGAAAATGCAAACATTTCAACACATGAATTCATAAAGATACAAAAAGATATCTTGCACACAGAGTGTATACTTGACAGACATGCTTACACACCCGCACAAAAATAGGCTACACTTTGCTATACACACAAAGACCCTGCCCTTACTGACATAATTTCTCTACAGTGCTTACCTGACTATAGGGCACTTCTTGACATACTTTTATCCACGCATGAGAGATTACCAATTGTACTTGCGTAAGCATCCTGAGTCTGACCCTGTTTCCTGTCATTGGTAATGTAAATAAATCAGTGCTTATTCAGAATTATATGTGGATTGATGAGTTCTGTTGAACCTGGGAAAAAAACTAACTTTTTGCTTGTCCCTTAAATAAGCGAAATACTTTCTTATAGACTAGCTACTATAGTATTTCTCATTGAGTTCGTTCTAACTCCTGCAGTGTTATTTGGTGTTATCCCATGTCTATAGGGGTTTTTGATATTGTCCCCTGTGGTGGCACCTTAAGTGCTGGTGGTGCAGCCCAAAGGTTGGGGCTGGTCAGTGATTGTAGCCCCCAACTGTGTTTGGAATGAGGGGCCTGCCTCCCTCCAATTACATTTAAACCAACCCCATGAAACGAAAGGCTTTACGGCTCTTATCCAATATGAACCCCGGGCAATAGAGGGCAGGGAGAATAAGACAGCAGCAGGTAGTAATGGTCCTTAAATGGCAACAGGCATTCCACAGTGTGAAGCCTCTCCCACTGCAGGATTTGGTCGGGGTGACAGGTGAGCGATGGATGGTGTAACTGCAGTGTGGGTTCACGCAATAACTCATGAACACCTTCACCCAAGGCATGTCTTTGCAGGTACCGTACAGCCACAACCACAAATTGCAAAAACACTTTTGGTATATTCAAAAATAGATGTGAAACTTTAATAATGTATTCATTTAATGTTTTTTAGGTTATTGTTAGTTGAAGCAAAGTTAACATTTCAAAATGTGACAACAAATATTCCTTGAAACATGCTAGACTTTTGCAGATGACACTCATTTAATCATCTTCAACACTGCTTAATCCTGGTCAGGGTTGCAGGGTGTTGTAGTCTATCCCAGGTGACTTTGGGCAAAAGACTGATCGTCAGCCATTTTTAGGGCACACACAGAGACAGACCATTTGGACTCACAATCACATCGCCACTGAGCGGGAATCGATTGCATGCTGTCGGCACCAACCACTTAACTATCAGGTGGATAGATTACAGTGACAGGAAAAAAAACTGCCAAAAAGTTGTTTTTGTTCAACAAATGAAATGGGAATAAAATGACCAAAAATATGATGTTGTCTAGGGCGGCCCGGCGGCTGAATGGTGAGTGTGTCATCCTCACAATGGGAGACCTGAGTTCAAATGCAGGTTGGTCCACCAGTGTGGAGTTTGCATGTTCTACCCGGGCCTATGTGGGTTTTCTCTGCATACTCTGGTTTCATCCCACAATAAAAAAAATGGCCACATAGCAATTTTTAAAAATGAAATTTACAGCCAAAAGCATTTTACTGAAAAACATTTTATTTAATAAGAAAAAATGTGATGCAAAGCTATTTGTTCCTGTGTGGAAAAAGGCAACTACTACTCAATACACCTAACATGATTAGTTGCACTATTTTAAGCAGTAATAACTGACAAAAAAGTGTTTCATATGACTGTACATGAGCACCATCCTATCACCACAATTGTTTTAATTAGGTAACATTGGGGGTTTGAGTCAGATTCAAGGCTTCAAGTCTTGATATTGCATGCTTGACATTTGATATTATGTTCTTTCTTTGAAATGCAGTCTTACATGTATATGGGATGTAAAGAGGCCTACCTTCAAAAAAAAGAAAAATGATAACTGTCTCTCCATACAATATTTTCTTAAACGTCTTACGAATCATTCCGAATTTTGGTTCTGCTTAAGTAACATAAATCTGTATGTTCTTTTTGGTCTCCAGTCTCTTAAAAATACCATGGGTACTTGTAGTATGCTGTTGGATTCCAAACAATTGTATAAAAAAAGAGATGTTTGCCCACATGCTTCTCTTTATCATCACATCATTCAAATTAAACAGTAGCCAATCTCTGCTGGTCTTGATGGAAAGGCTTCACTGACACCAAAACATGGTCTTGAATATTACAATATACACATTTTAAAGTATAATTAGCTCAAACATAAGACAGGAAATATACCTTTAGGCTAGCCATAAATAAAATTAGGTATTTTATGGTAATAAGGAAACCAGTACAGGGTGGGAAGCTATTGTTGCCCCTGCTGTGAGGCTTATTAGTGTCACCCATTAATGAACAGTATAAAACACACTGTGAAATTTCTTGAAAACATGGTCTGTAAGTCATTTTTAGGATTCCACAAATGTGCTTTTGAAAACTACGATAGGCTTTTCCCTTTTCGAATGGTTCCCTAATTAAATTGCTGTTTTCTCATTTAACAATATCCATATTTATGAAATCTCCTTTAGCTTATCTATTAAGTATGTGAGAGACACAAGAATGAGATGCAGCCCAGAGGAATAGGTGTTGGCCAGGTGGTGTTCCCCTGCTATTAGCCCACCTGCACAACCCCATGGGGTAAACTATGTAATGGGACATCAGCCCAGCTCTTGTAATGTCTTGGCAGGTTTAATTAAAATTGCATTGTTAAGCCTTTACCATGTATATATATTTATAGCACATTCCTGTCCTAAATACCTTAGTGTAACTTGAGCTGGAAGTCTGGAGACTTTAGATGATTGTGATTTTATGGCGGGCAGGACTTTAGTCAAAGGGGATATACCATTATCTTGCCCCTGTTGTGAGGCCCATGGCACAACTTCATAAGGCAGTGGAAGTACGGCAAAGCAATAATGTAATGCTAAGGATTAAAAGATGCAAATTCACTTAAATATAGCCACAACTGTATACATCCTTATCGTCATAAGAAAAAAAAATCCTGAAATTTCTACAAGACAAAAGTAGAACTTCATCCCAAGAATGAATGCATAATTGAACAAGTGAATTGTGTTGAAAAATAAGCATTTTTCTTTTGCATCTAATTGAATACTGGCTTGATTTCTTTGAAACGTGACACAAATTGTGAAAATATTTTTTCTAGCTGTATAAACAAATATAAAAATGTAACCTGGTGTTGCGCAAGGCTGCTAATGCAGTGACTCAACCCCAATCAGTCCACACCTAGAATGTAACAATGGCACAATGTTTTAACATTAATCATCTTGTGAAAATCCTGCCACTCGGCTCTTAACCAGGTTTACCTTGTTCATGTAGTAAGAGAGCATTAGATTCTACATCTATTTATTATTTTTTGATGATTTAATAATAACTAGTGAGGTTTTTCTTAGGTGAATTAGAATTATGTTTTTATTCATAGAAAAATTGGACTTGGTGTAATGAGCCCTTTTAGAAAATATTGCATACCAGTTGAAATATTATTTTTTTATATGTTTACAAGTTTAAAGTCTATAAAATAACACCAACAGAAAAATTAAAAACAAATTGACCCTTACCCATTTAAAATGTACAAAGTTGCCAGATATTTATTTTTATGTCATTACGCATTTGTGGTTTGTTTTGAGCCTGTGATCTTATGCCCATGAAAAACTCTTGCTGAGGGTAATTACTTTATGCCACTGTTGGCTTTTAAGAAATGACTATGGATACACTTCCTTTAGCTGAACAATTACCAAAATATCTCTGATGTCTTATCACTCTTATGCTCTTATGCTTATCTACCGATGTTCAACTTATCATTAAAAGTTAAACTGTGATTTTGCCACTCATGAGCAACAGGCAGTTTGTTGTTTATAAGATATCGGCTAACTAAACTAAACATTTACTGGTACAACACGTGTTTAGTCTTGTATTTATTTCGTTGTTTTTTTTTGTGAGCATACAAGCTGCCATGGATTCTAAAGGCATTACTTTTATTGTTGTTGTAGCCTGTAATAATGCTTTTTAACTGATAACCTAAAATCATTTTAATGGTTTTTACATTAAACTTTTTTTTAGATTACAACACGTGTTTAGTCTTGTATTTATTTCGTTTTTTGTTTTTTTTTGTGAGCATACAAGCTGCCATGGATTCTAAAGGCATTACTTTTATTGTTGTTGTAGCCTGTAATAATGCTGTTTAACTGATAACGTAAAATCATTTTAATGGTTTTTACATTTCACGTTTTTTTTAGATTATTTACAATGTGATCACTTTTCATTCAACATCATTGTGTAACCTCAGAAATTGCCTTTGAGTAAATGGTCAAACAATTCACATAAAAACACTTCTCATACTTGCAAAAAGCCTTCCCTGAATAATTATGGCCATTGTCCGACATCACTTTAAAACCTATAAATGAGTATCGGGATGCCAATACATAAGTGAAACACGGTCGGTGACCAAATACGTTCACAAATAGTTTATCATTTGCCGCCAGCAGTGCAACAAATTCACATTATTGAGTCAATCAATGTTGCCATTCATGTTCAACCATCACTTCTTATTGAAGCATACCAATTTAAAAAGCACTGACAGCTTACTTTTTGACCTGTTAAGCATGTTTTTGATGCTTTGGACATTCTATTGATGGCTATAAATGACAGCATTTTCTCGTGCCTGCCCCTTCCAGCATATCCAGTAATTTTATGCTGCTATTAAAAAGAGTGAACTAAAAAACAAACAGGCTTGAGTAAACATTGTTAACACTTTTTTGTGAAGATTTGTTGGACTGTGCAAGTCAAATTGTGGTCATATAGTCATTCTGACTGTTTTCTGACACCCCCAAACAAGTAGAACTGGACATTTTAAAAGTGCTTTTTATTACCAGTGGCCTAAGGCACACCTGTGCAATAATTGTGTCTAACTATGTGAGCCAAATGATGGTCACCACAGATACCAATTGGATTTCTTTATTATCTAGATGCCTTCAAAGATGTTCTCATTTTTGTTAAATATATTTCACACTAAAATGTAGTATGAATATTTCCCTCTTGATTCGTGTTAGTATTATAAATAGTATAGTAAACTCATCCAATGCTTAAGACATGTAAACAATACCGTTTATGATCAAAAGCTCATATTTATCCCTCTAAAGCAGGAGTAAGGAACCATATGGCTCGAGAGCCACATGTGGCTGTTTTGATTGGTTGCTTATTGCTCTAAGCTAAAATATGGAAACCGAGAGAGCCGACACCCGAATGCATCAATATGAACGTCATATTGGCATTGTGGCATAGATTTTTTTTTGTTTTACATCTATTCTCTCATTGATATTTATTGATCTCATTGATATTCCTTGATTAGCAACAGTGTGACGATGCTATCAAAAGAATTCACAGACTTTTTGTACTTTAAAAGTAGTAAAATTATTTAAAAAAATACGTATACATTTTAACTTTTAAATTGAGTATGACTCTCAACCAATAATATTTAAAAATAGGAATTGTTTACGGCTCTCGCTTTCAAGAAGGTTCCCAACCCTTACTCTAAAGCAGTGTTTCTGTTTTTGTGCTATAGCACACTGCTTTGCAAAAATCTCAAGGCACATCACCAGCTAAAAACCTTCAAATTTTAAACTCTGTCACCTATATTTACAATATATGTAATTCTCATCGTAGTTTTTTTCTATTTTAATCTTGTAATTTTACACTTTTTCCTCTCTAAATATTATAATGTGTACATTTTTGGTTTGTAATTTCCCACGGCACACCCGACAATCCCTTACGAGACACCTGTATGCCGCGCCACAGTGGTTATAAAACCCAAACCACTAAATGATGAGACAGCAAATTAATATTCTTTTAACTCTGAGCCTCAGAGCAAAAAAATACAAAACTTCAAAATAATTTGTAGTATTCAGTCAGTTTTTTCTTCATTCATTCATTTTCTGAACTGCTTATCCTCAATGGGGAGTGTTGCAGCCTATCTCAACTGACTTCGAACATTAGGCGGAAGACACACTGAATTGGTAGCCAGCCAATCGCAGGGCACGAGGAGACAAACAACCATTCACGCTCACACTCATGCCTAGAGGCAATTTAGTGTTCAAGTATATTAGATTGTTTTCTTCCAGATTAAAATTAATTTCAACAGTTTTACCAGCCTTTTTTACACCACTTATCCTACTCAGGGTCACGAAAACTTGGAGCGAAAGGTGGACTACACCCTAGACTGGTTGCCGAACAGTCGTCAGGCACACATAGGGACAGATAACCAATCCCACTCACAATCACACTGCCACTGAGTGGGAATCATGCCTATACTTACTCTGTCTAAACAAAAGAAAGTTTAAATCCTAAAAAAAGATAAATGTTTTTATACCTATTCTTTTATCTTTGTGTAATTATTATATTCAATGCAGCATATTTGTCACACTTAATTGATCTAGTTGCGTTTGATTTTACATATTATTGTGTATTTTCTTTCATATGAATTTGCAAATATTCTAAACTGGCTTGAAACCCTTAAGGATGTGCGGTACGGAAGATGAATGAATTTTTCTTAATATCGTAAAAAATTCAACTATTGTTTTGTATTCTCTGTGTGTTAACCGTTTAACATTTCTAAACCAACAGTGATGAGTATTAATAAGGTTGAGTGACTGACTGAGGATTTATGTTTTTTGTTGTTGTTTTTTAACCTCTTATCACCTGGTGTCCACATGTGTGGACATCACATTTCTAGTTGTCAAAGACTACTATATTAAATGTTGGACTACAAGGGCCTGGCGTCCACTTATGATGTGGACATCATTTTTCTCAGTAACTTCATCATGTAAAAATATAATTCTTTGTTTTCACACTCATCAGGTCACAATTAGTCTAAATATGAAAGAGAAAATACAAATGCATGCCTTGCATGAGTTTGGGTATGGGTTAGTAGGTTAAGGTATATTTTTGGGATACTTTTATTCTTCAAAGCACTCTTATCATATGAATAAAAGTTAAACTGACATAAGGCAGTCCTGAAAAAAAGAGCCACAAAGGCTTCCAGAGGCAAGGTGAACCCTGATTGATGTCCTTGACTTTTGACCTTTTGACACCTTGTATGCCCTAGGGATGAAAGCAATTATTTAGATGACTCCTGGTTCAGTGACTTGTTCTTACATACTCTTTCCCTGTTTAAAGAATCATGTAAATATTGTGTAGTTATTCTTATTTCTTCGAACCAAACTTATACGATTCTGCTTCCGGTTTTAGATGGAATCCATATGGCCAATACATTCAATTAATTCTATTTTTCTTTTAATGTTTCACATCGCTGATTAATACATTGTAGAATTGTATGATTTCAGAGAAAACCAACACAATGTCAATGTAAATCCTTCTCTGTCTTTGTCACTTAAATATGCACAGCCTTGTATAATTTGTTTCCTTTTTAAAAAGTACTTTTCAGCTCAATGTTATCCTTTATCTTTCTCTTACCTGTCAACAAATGAGAATTAAACTCAAACAAAAGGATAATTTGCCCAGGCCATTTTCTATATCTCTTCATTGTTGTTTCCTCTTTCTACCCCCAAGTACTTCAGAGTAACCTTTTACATCTTTAACTAGCACTTTTTTCTTTCACCATTATGTTCTCGTCCCTTACCACGTTCCTTTGTTTCCACATTTTTCCAGGCTCTCATTTTTTTCCCTCTGTCGGATGATGTTAAAATGTGGTATTCCCGTGGGCGAGCCAGAGGATCAAAGAAAATGTTTCACATGTCAAATCAATCTAATGTAAATGGATACTAAATCACTGCTATGCAGGATCCTCACACTTCCACATTGACTCCCACAGACCTCTTTCATGTACCACACAGGCAATTTTGGTGTTTTACGGCTTCATGCACAAAAGGTTTTAAGCCTGAGGACACATGGGTGGAAGATACAAGACCTGATCGTCACCAGATCCTTCTGCACCTCAAGCACCGTGACACTTCTTACTCAACCACTACATTGCTTTCCAATCCTTCCCTACCCCAATGCAGAAAGCATGTTGATCACTAAATGAAAAGAATCGCTTATGTGATTTAATTAAATCATACAATCAATATTATCAATTAAGAAAAAATCACAAACTAAGAAAATAAATGTTATTGAAAGTTGACCTTTTCTTTTCTTTAAGAAAATTTAAATTAATGTTTTTCGTCTCACAGTCCTACAAATTACAAAAAAAATGACATTTACAAGGTAATTTATGGTGAAAATACTCGTGTGATCCATAATTTTTCATTGTCATTTGCTGCTTCTACCTTAAAAATGATATTTGTTTTAATTCGTTTATTTCCAAACTGCTTATCGTCTCAAGGGTGGCGGGGGGTGCTTAAGCCCATCCCAGCTGACTTCATTCTGGAGGTGCTTGCATTCCAATTGCAGGGCACAAGAAGACGGACAGCCATTAACAGTCATACTTAGGAGCAATTTACATTGTCCAATCAGCATACCATGCATATTTTGGGGGAATATGGGAGGAAACTGAAATACCCGAATAAAACCCACGCAGGCCTGGGGAGAACATGCAAATTCCACACAGGAGGTCCAACCTCGTATCGAACCCAGTACCCCAGAACTGTGAGGGTGATGCACTAACCACTATCCGCCGGGCCGCCACTGATTTGTTTTAATGAGATATGCTCCAGCACCCTACAAGACCCTAATGAGGATAAAGCGTTTCAGAAAATGAATGAAGATTTTTGGCCAGATACAAAATTAAGGTTTCATTTGTACTATTAACTAAAGTTTTTATTCCCCTTGTTTCTCAGTTTTAAATTTGATTTGATGATGAATAATTATTGACAGTTTAGTGCATGTGCTTTCTTGACTTGCAGGTGTGAATCAGATAAGAAAAGGTGACTCACTAATATAGTAATTATGAAGTTTCAGTTTTTCTTTTGTGACCATTTTCATCATGTGACATCCCCTTTGCACACCTAATTTTCAGCCGTTGTTGTAATTATACCTAAAATTGCTACTTTGTTTGGATTAGATCTTGCATTCACACCTAACTGGTTTAAATACACGTAGTTGGAATATTCATTTTACACACTTAGCACCTGATTTTTTTCTATTTTTAACTTCAGAGGCGCTTTCTTTTAACATCCTGTAGTACTAGTACTGTATGTCGTAAATGACTGTTGGTCTGTTGTTATTTTTTGTTCCTTTCTTCATGTGGTCACAGGGAGTGATGCTATCTACAAACCGCAGGCGCCATTTGTGGATCAAATACAGAAACTGCTAATCTACTTTGTGGCAAAATGTGTGGTCTGTTAATGAAAGATGGGCGCCTCTTTCTGCTGATGTCTGGGTATGTGAGAGAAGGAATAAGAAATGCAGTTTGTGGACTGATTGTAGCAGTAAACAGACAGTAGTTTCAGGACCAGTTATATATCACTGGTGATGATCCATTCATGAGTAAACATGGATTCTTTAAAAAGCTACTGGCTTGATGTCAGTGGTGATGAAATGATTTAGAAACCTAAATCCAATATATTAAATATCAAGTCCTAACAACATTGTACATAGGATGAAGACAGATTATGACATGTATTACATTAAATTTTGCCCCTTGTCATATTGTCTAAGAAAAAAAACAAAACTGAACTACTAATGTACTGTGTACAACTTCAATTCTTTATTATTATGATATTTTGTCCTAACTCCACTTCTCAATTCACATATTTGTTTGTATCTGTTCATATTGCAAATACATGGGCCTCACAGCGTGAAGGGAATTCATCTGTAGTATTACACCAATATTTGATGTCCTACTGTGTTAGTGTTCAGTGAGGACTCAGCTGTCACACTTTTCTGATAATTCTGAGAATTTTACTTAGTTTTGCTTTTTTTGGTCTCCACATTACTTTCTTGAAACCCACTTTTCTGATAATTCTGAGAATTTTACTTAGTTTTACTTTTTCTTTGTCTCCACATTATTTTCTGTCTTATTTTTGTCCTCGTACATATACTTGAAAAGGAAATTGATTAGAGTTGGCATCCATAGAACCAACCTATGTATGAGTTTGAAAACTATTTCCTCAAATTACTAATGTATGTATGATTTAACACTTTAACTAAAATAAAAAAATATATAGCTTAAACGGATCTCATTTACAAAGGGGTGACATCACTATACTATATGTCTTCCAGTCATTTCAGTCCAAAACCAAACCTAAATGAAACATATCTGACATATCGATAATCAGTTGAGGCCAGAATGTAGGACGAGGAGTGATACCGTCCTCTTACTAACGGAAATGCAAGAGGCCAGATTCTGATAACATTCCACCCGTCTGAAAAACATTCTTGGTGTGAGGTGATAACCAGCTTCACAGAAACCATGACAGTGTTCATTGGCTGATCCCACAATTTACAAACAGTTTAGCCTTCAAGTTTTTTGTGGTTCATTTTGTTCTAGGTTTTTAATTACTACGAGTTTTTTTTTTTGTATTTCGTTCAGTTCGGTTTCTATGTGTTGATATGCATAGTACAAGTTTCCTTAAATGAAATTTCTATTTTAGAAGCATCTCACATCCAGGTTTATCCATTCTGAAGTGGGTTTCATACTTACTCTTTTGCTCTTATTTAGTCATAACTGAATAAGGACAAAAGACATATTTTAACGACAACCACTTCAAGTAATTTTATGTTTATCAGAAAATTGTTAGTAAGTGTTGTGTAAGAAATTGGTACAACACAAACACTGCCTATATAAAAAAAATCTGCTGTAAAATGAGCACTTGAAGGAAGCAGTAAATTGTGTATTCTATTGTTTTCATTCAAACATTTTACCAAAGATTGCATGGAACTACTGACAAATGACATGTAGCCTGTTTTTTGTGCTTAATGGTGTTAGATCAGGGGTAGGGAACCTTTGGCTCTGCAGCCATATGTGGCTCTTTATATGGGTGTTTATGGCTCTCTGCGAACCTGTGTGATAAAATATGAGAACCGCTGGTGAGAGACCTAAGAATCTATATTTTGAATATGGTGTGGTTACTATGATTAAATGAAATTGAAAATGTTCATCCATGTGAAGGCAAAAGAGTCAATGAGTACAAGTTTGTATCGGGATGGTATCCATATTGGTGCCGTGCGTTATCTCTTTTCTCAGGTTTGTTTTTGTTGCTCTACTTGTTGAAACATACCATTAAAGGTCGGAGGCAGACTTGGTCAACAAGAGTTATCTGAAGTGGATCTCATTAGGCCTCTAAAAGGGACAGAGGGTTGGGGGCAGGTGGGTTTTTTACATAGCAAAGGTAGTGAGCTCATATCATGACAAATTGGGGGTGAGAAAACATGTCAACTCCATTTAAAAGGCAAAAAGATGAATGTATGCTGGCTAAGTTGTGTGCCGAATGCCTACAGACCACCTCGCATTTCACTGAGGTTTACACAGTGCACCGGAATTAACCTGTTAGTGCTACAACCTCACAAAAAATGCACCTTAACCAAAAAAGAAGAAGAAAAGAGTTTCACAATGAAACCTTTTTTTTGGACAAAATGCTAAAATGCGCAGTTGCCAACTGATGAGCAAAGAAATTAGGTTTTCCGGACCTGGTAAGGAGATCAGTACATGTGTTTGGCTTGATAACATTGGAGATAGCGTAAGTACTACAGCCTGTCACTATAAGAATTTTTCTAACCACCTGATAAATGGTATTTTAGTGGAATTACAAGAACTCTACTCCATTCAACTTTAAAAAAAGGTTTACTACATTTTCTGACAAAAGCGTGCAGTTGGGAAATGTGTTTATGATGAATAGAACAATATAATTCCAATACAATTTGATACAAATTAAATGATCTTGAACTTTTTGAGTGATTTGATTTGGTGCTCAACGGCAATCAATCAAAATTTCAATGGTTTTGATATATGACGGAGTTCCAAACCATAATTTAAATCATCGAACATATGTTCCTAATTTTAAGTCATTGTAGCCAAAAACAAGTACCCAGAGGCTTTACTACTTCTATCATAAAAGTTTACCGGCTAACCAATTTAGCATTCATTTTATTGTACTATGCGTATAAAATATAACAAATCAATTTTAGAAATCAAAAAGAAGAAAGAGAAAAAAATCCTTTAGATAAATTAGAAATTGGAATTGTCAGTCACATTTGACAGCACAAGCAATGATTCTAAGTCAAAAAGCATCAGATTGATCTCATTGTTCAATTAATTGCACAGGAAACAGAATAGCAAAATGATTTCCAATTCTTATTTACTATCAACAAAATTGGTGACAATTATCATGAGGTTTCATCAATATGGTTCAACAGTAACATTACCAAGACCTGAGTTAAAAGACAAAAAATAAGGTCTGGTCTCGGAGCCAATACATTTTTTAAAGATTTTTAAATGAATTAAATATTTCTAAAACAGTTTCCAATGAAGGCTGGATATTATTTTTCATTCCTTGAGTCACGATAATCAGTATCAGTACATAAACTGAAAGACATCATTAAATCCATGAAAATCCTAATCCAGTCATTAATGGTTTGACAGACACTTAACCATCTCAGTTGCCTTTTGTCTTGTGTCTTTTGGGGAGGGTTGAGGGATGGGTAAATGGGTGTAATTGGCTGGGCTTCTATGCTCAGGTGAAAGCACAACTCTTGTCTAAGGACACAAGACCGTCTCCGTGTGTCTGCAGCACGGCAAGGTCAAAAAGACACGGGATGTTTGGACCAACACAAACGCAGTCACACACAGAGCCCTCTTCACTCATGCTCAGCCACAACAATCAGCCCAGATACCTGGGAAGGGTAATTATTTGCACTCCTGTCTGTCTTCCATGTTTCAAAACACTTAGCTGCAACGTCTGAAAAGAAACAGAAACTAGAATGGATGTCAGAACCAAGTAAAACCACCAAAACTGCTAAGAAATCATAGTTTGAAGCATAAATACCACAAAGTCACCTCTCGTTTTTATGTGTTTTTTCAATTGCCAAAAAAACAAAAACAAATGGTAGTATATATCCTAGTTGAATTCTTAACAAAAGTGTCTGAAAGACCCGTAAACTTGAAAGCAGAGCCACCAGTTTCTTTCTCCATGAGTATGTAAATAACAAACAATCACGTTATTTAAGATACCGGATACTACGTGGAAAAAAATCAGTAAATCATCATAATTCAGAATGCGTAAGATGTTGCAGGTGTATTTGTCAGCATTTTAACATCCTAATTGACTATTTGTATATGCATGGGTGGCTTCAATGTGAATGGCACACCCTTGAGCAACAGTAACACGTCAAGTGACACAAAATACCCAGTGTTGGACTATAATAAACGTATCCCTTCTTGTCCTTTTGCTCAACCACGTAGTAAAGAAGCTGTCTTTAGTTTCTCTGTAGCCCGTACAATGAAGGAGAGAATAGTTGTATTTTTAAAGAGCACTTCATCATCATTTGACGCATTGTAACCTTTCTTAAAGTTGAACAGGTTGGCTGCAATTGTGCCACAATTAGCATGTTTTTTTCTGATGAGTCTAACAAAAGGATAACAATGGATCTGATTTTGACCCTTTGGCGTGCGTCTAGAATGTCACGGTTAGTTAGCAGTAAGGCATCTAAGTCAATAAAAGACGAACTATTTTAGCCAAGATAGATGAGACACTATGCACCCCCCCCTTACCACCACAAGAGAAAATAGTGCACAGATTGCACCTGAACATATTATTATTCCGCAGCAACCCAAAATCATATCCCTGTTTTAATACATACTACCTCCTGAAAAAAAAACCAAAAACTATCTAACGTCAGGGTTTGTGTTTATTTAGATTGTACTAGTTCAGTTTTAGGTTTGGTTGTTCCCTTGTTATGTTGTATGTTGGGTTTGGTGATATTCTAGTCTGTTGTCCGCTGTATCTCATCCAAATTTAAGTCACCAGCAATTGCCTGCTCAATGTGTGCTGGGCCAATCAGACATTTTCTGTTCAGTCTTGTTGGTCCATTGTCGCTGTCAGCGCCTCGTCAATATCACTTTGTATTTTGCTACTTGGTTTTGTTTTTTGTTTTCCGCAACATTGTTTGAGATTCAAATCTACTATTTTTGTTCATTTGGTCGGTGTTGAATAGTAATAGCCGAATAAATCCTTGTGCAGGGCTGAAGCTTTAATTCTTTTTGTACCAGATTTTCAGGGCTTCTGTGTGAGAAGGAACAAAAACATCTAATGATATAATGAAAGCAGCTGTGTCATAACTAGACCAATGTACTCAACGAGACATAGTTTTAAATCAGATCAGAACATGGGCAATGAAAACTCCTTGCAAGATGCATGCATGGTTATGAATAGATATTCTCGCACACAACTATCTATACATCTGTCTTTTTTGTAATATTTTTTGTTTGTTTGTGTTTTTAATGACTTCGGTACAGGCTGGAGCGGGCTCATTTCCCGCTGATGACGGTATGATTGTGAGTACGTATGGTCATTTGTCGCTCTGTGTGCCCTACGTCTGACTGGCGACCAGTCTAGGGTGTAGTCTGCCTGTCACCCGAAATTATCTGGGTTAGGCTCCAGCAACTCCCGGAACCATTACCAGAATGCGTGGTATGAAAGATAATATATTTTTTTAATGTTATGTTCGTTGATATGGGGAAACAATATTAGCTTGTATTATTTCTAATTCAAATAATGTGTTGTATTTTAACCCAAGCAAAAACTGCTGCATGATTGACCTCCAAAGCAGATTTGGGGCAAGTGAATCTGTTCTTTCTTGTGATAGTTGTCGTTTGATACAAACTCCGACACTTTAAGTAGAAACATGCCGCCTAATTAGAGTGACACAAGCTTCGGTTTTGTTTGCCAATCTCTAGTCTTTAAGTATTTTTGAGTTTAAGCTAGTTCCTCTTGTTTTTTGTCTGAGTAACTGGGTTTATTCCATCATTCCTCACCTGCCCCCCCCCCCCCCCCCATATGTGATATTTACTTCTACTTGCAAGTCAAGTTTCTGCTAGCAGCAAAAGGTGATAAATGGTGGTATCACTCAATGTCAGAGTTTTTGGCTGGATTTCTTCTTGTGCCTATTGGAAGAAGGCACACTCAGTCAGTCACAAAGGTTCTATCTAAATCAACATCTATTCTAAAAGGTTACACTCTAGACACCCAGCTAAATACAAAGATGTTTGAGTGCCATCTACATTTCATGGAGACGACGCAGCATATTTCTGACTGATCCCAGTTGGTATAAAGGTTATATCACGACACATTAAAACATGTTTTAGGGTTAAAGGGAAAAAAATCTTCCACACCACACATTAGCTCTCACTTCTCAATGTTATGTTAGAATGCATGATCACAATTTAGTTTGGACAATGCAGTGTCAGTTTGCATGATATTGTGTAATGATGTCGCAATGTGTCTTAAAAAAAAAGAGTTATCAAACTACAAGATCAGAGCCTACTTGAACATTGCTTACTGCTATGAAGAGTGGGGTCCGGCAGATTTCGTGGGGCAAGCAGCTGTCAATCAATTTTTGACACAGAGGTGACACAATATGGGGAAATGGAATTCTCCGTTTATTTTACACTGCATTCTCAAGGAGTATTCTTTTTAAAAAATCTGATGGCGAGAGGGGGCGTGCAAATGAAAGCACACCTCTGTCACAAAAGTTTCACTATAGGTCATCAGAATCTGCTAGTAATGTGTATGGCATCTCACATTGTGGCATGATAAGCAGAAATTCCAAAGTGTTAGTCTACCTACGACGGGGTCGTGGGGCAACTTAGATGCCGCATCAGCAGTTATTGAATATTTCACACTATATGAGGTGTTGGATATTTATATTACTGTTATGTAATACTATTTAAAATCATACAAAAACAATTGTTTTCTCCCTATTCATTCCAAACACCACTTATCCTTGTCATGGTCATGGGGTGGGATGCTGGAGCCTATTTAAGCGGACTAAAGGGGTATATCAACCTAGACTAGATGCCAGTCAGTTTGTGAGTTCATCAAAAAACCTTACAATAGCTCTCGTTATTTAAAACTTGCATTGCACGTTTTTTCTTGTCAAACACTAATCCACACAAAACAGGACGAACTGATAAATAGTCACTGGAGGTAGGAGTTAGCTGGAAAAACACAATGGTCACATCCTCAATGTCTCTTGCAAACTTTTAGGGGGAGGGGAGATGAAACTGAGTCAAAAAGAAAAAAAGAAAGAAGCGAGACCGGTTTCTTCCTTGCTTAAAGTGCAAGATCTGGTCAAATGACGGCAGATATACAGAGTGTTAAGGTTTTACGGAAACAAACAACATACCTGTCAACCTCGAACCATTTGTGATCTTACCAAATTTTGTTTTCGCCCTTACATATATGTATAAATACATGGAAAATCTTACCACTTTACATAAACAAGGGAACAGGAAACGGAAATCACATGGTGAAAGTGTTACAAAACGAAATGTTTATCATGATCTTTTTTTTTTAGCCAATCAGAGGCGCCGGTACATATATCACTTGGCAGACATGCGTTTCCGGGAAGAAACAATGGCGGATGGTGAAAAATGGCTAGAAAGTGCCTTAATTTATTTTTTTTTCTCAAAATCACCGTTTAGCGTACCATTTTCATGTGTACAGCGTACCAATATAAAAATGGGCTTTCAGTTGTACCAATTACGGCGAGAACGTACCAGTTGACAGGTATGAAACAATGTTCTTTTTGGAATTCTAAGCACCTGGGAACTTGGGGCATTATATTTATTTTCTAAATTTAAAAATATTGATTAAAAAAATGAACATTTTTTGTTCATAATTCACAGATTGTTATGAGATTAGAGAGCAGCACAGCTATGTTATGGATGATTATTTAGTTCATATTGTAATTGGGTTTTTCATAAATAAACATGTGGATGAGAAAAGATATAGGCTGTACAATGCTCTTAAAGACAAGTAGTTGAGTCCAATTTCAGCAAAAAAAAAGCAATATGACCCCAAGGAAAACACAAAACTCTCCCGAGAATTCTAGTGTCCTCAAATAATACAACAAACTAAATTAAAGAAACAAGTTATGTAACATCAATGCAAAAGATGCCCCAAATCCCTAGGCTGAGTAGAAACTAGGTTTGTCATGGGATTAAGACAAATGATTCAAGGTGATCACTTATATATATATATATATTTTTTACAGCAGCAAAGGTGAAGTTTGTAGTCGCCATGTGCAATTCAGAAAGACACTTTTACACACAAAGCTCTGTCTTACTATTGATAGAGTTGCTTCACTGCAGGATAGATTTTAGAAAACTATTGTGCCAAGAAGAAATGTGCTAAGAGATGCATGTGTTTAAGATAAGAGCAACCATACAAGAAATATTGTCATTCTTTTTGTGACATAAAACGGTATATTTTTATAGTGCCACAAGGAGAATGTGGGTAATAATAACAGAGCTTCAAAAACTTCAATTAAAACAACACATTTCCTGGCTATGGGAATAACCACCAGGACCCCGCGACCCTCATAAGAATTAGCCGTTCAGAAAATAAATGAATGAATAGTATAAGACAGAGACTATTCTCATTATCATAATGTGATGCAACATCATTTTTTTCAAAGCAGATATTTTAAAGTGACCCATAACCCTTGTGAGAAGAAGCAGTATGGAAAATGACTGAATTTCAATGTGAATTTTTACTTTTACTATTATCATTACTTGGATGTCCGTACTTTTATAGGTAGAACAGGCTCACAATCAAATGGACGTAGTACTTTAAAAAAAAAAAATATCTGAAGACCAGCAAAAGATAGTACAAACAAGTACAACAGTAAGTGTCTGTGATCAGCAACTTTTTCAACATGTTCCAACAAGTATATACTGCCATTATTTTGGAATTGGAAAATAGTGACAGTCACTTCAAATAAACAGTACCTCAGATAAACTACTCCTTGTTAAAATATGGACTATTTCACAGTCAAAAGACTAATTAATCCCACCAATACGCTAAAAACTGTGGTATGTGCTCACCTGATCTCATTAGGGTCATTGTTTATATCTTCATTAGTGCTGAACACAATTAAACCATTTAGACAGCGTGAGGCGTCTGACTAATGGTGCAAGATAAACCTTTTAGCGCCACTAACTAAACACTAAGGTGGGACAGTAATCTTTTGTTTGATATAGCAAGTGGTTTAATTTGCACTCGGGATCATGTCACACTAAAAATGTGCTTTTTAATTTTGTTAGTGTTAGATTTTCCGTGCATATCCACATTATCGGTGTCAAATTAACAGTGTAATATTTTAGATGCTTGATCATTTAACCATAAATCATATAGGTTTTTTTAGTAGCTCATATTTATTGGGTTATTTTATTGGGTAACTAAATTTCCATATCAGGTTTCACAAGGGCATCCCAGCTAACTACAAGCACCAGGCAGTGGACACCCTCAATTGGTGGCCATCCAATCGCAGTGCACAAGAAGAAGGACAATTATTCATGTGCACAATCATATCTAGGGGCAATTTAGTGTGTAGACACAGCTTACTCTGCATGTTTTGGAATTTGCGAGCAAACCGGAGTGCCTGGAGAAAACCCAGACAAGCCTTTGGAGAACATGCAAACTCCACACAGTGAGGACCGACCTGGGTTTGAGCCCTCAGCCCCGGAAATGTGAGGCTGACACACTAACTACTCACCGCCATCTCTCTGAGTGCACCCTACGGATGATTCTGACCAGTCTAGGGTGGAGTCTGCCTTTCGCTTGAAGTCAGTTTGGTTTGGCTCCAACAACCCTTTGAGGATGTGTGGTATGGAAGATGAATGAATGAAAGTGTCCCTAATTGGTAATCATCAATAAATTGTTATTATCTTCAGTCTTTCGATAAAATATTAATTATAAGTAACCTGGAGTATAATATATATATATATATATATATATATATATATATATATATATATATATATATATATATATATATATATATATATATATATATATATATATATATATATATATATATATATATATATATATATATATATATATATACACACAGACATTATGAAACAAGTATTATTTTTAATTCACAATTTAGGTTATTAATTTTAGCAAACAAGTTCGACTAAAAAGGGACCAATTATGTTAGATCAACCAAATAAATTAATGTATTAATATTTACTGATGAAGAAACACAATTTTACCCAAATGGTAAATGACCCTGTTTTGATCTAGTGTTTCAGTTAAAATGCGTCTAAACTGGAATATTTTCACCTAACTGTATAGAAAATTAAGACTTTTGGCTTTTGGGAGAGACATTTTGACTGGTTGTAAAAGTAGGTCCTGAGGCAGATATTGTGATGAACTACTTGATATCTTTCTTTAATGTAACAGTCTATGTTTTATTGCTCTCCTGCTATCCAAATAAGAGTATTTAAAATGGAATCCGGTTTTCCCAAAATTTGCTTTGGATCATGTATACTGTCATTTCTGGTAGCCACGTGTGCATTTACATGTAAAAACAGATCAACCATTTGCTCAAAAAACCCTTTTCACATCAACATAAATAAATGATCCAGATTGCAACTTTCTGTAGTAGTTGAAATATGTTTAAATTATTAAACTTAAAAGCTGAGAAAAACTGATGTGAAATAATAGGATATCAGATCAAATTTGTACATCTTATTAAAGTGACTGGAGACCGAATAAAGAATTTGTGAGTCAACATCCTTTTAAGATTTAAGAAGCAAAACAAAGTCTTAACCAAACCCATCTTTTATTTATTCTTGGTAAACTCTGAGGCAGTTTATTGTATCTATGAGATGGCATGCCACAGCTCTGTCTGACTGTAATCTTCAGTAATTGTGTTTAGAAAACACTCAAGCTGGACGGCTTCCTCCCTTTTTAAAAGAGTCACAAAGGGAGAAACCTGAGCCTGAGGTGGTTCTTTATCTCAGTCTTTCTGTTTTTTTCCTCAGTTTTGTTTCAACTAACTTAAATAATTATTTTTTTAATCACACTTATGATGGCAAATGAAAAATGATGATATTCTCCCTGAGGAGCCCAAGAATTAAAGTATTATTTGCCCAAAGGTTTTAACCATATTTATATTTTATGGAATCAGTTGTATTTCTTGTCTATATTTAATGTATTTGCTTGGCAATAGACAGATGTGTAATTTATTTTGCATAAATGCCTAGTCAGTTAGGATTAATGACAATGCTCCAGGGACTATATAGCGGCTATTATATACTTCTTTTTTTAGTAAATGTACCATTTACTATTACACCATGTAGCATTCTATAACAGATTGAATAAGAATAGCCCAATTTTGACATTAATCGAGTCCAACTTTCTTCTACAAAATGGTAGTTTGGGAAAATTTGACCAAATTAAACAATTAAACTAATAATTACAGTAGGCCCCAAAAAATATGCTACTCCTTTTCATATTTTATGTTAGTGTTCTTCAACACTCTGTTTTAAATGGATTTGAATTTATTTTAACTGACTGCTTTTGACTGGCTAAATTATGTTCTTTAAGTGTATATCAACCTAATGTTTTTTCATTGTAATTTCGAATGGTTTGTTTTGTTTTTCCTCTCGACAAGCACTAGTAGGCCAACATTATCATAGCCATTAATGGAGGGCTTTCAGAGCAGGACGGGTAGGGGAGGAGAAATAATTAAAAAAAACATGTAATCTTTTGTTTGACAGTCAGATTAACAAGTCGTTTCGATGGGCCTCTAATAGCGCACATTCACACATTCACGACGATCAATTGGGGACAAATTAATGGCTTTTCTCGGAACAGGGGATTAAAAAAGCGATCATTTAAAAGATATGGAATCAACCACACTTTGTGCCACTGAAATAGAGATTTTAACATGTGACACAAAAAAGTAAAATCTTAGTTTCTTATCATTGTGTCAGAAAAAGGCTCCTGTGAGTCAAAAGTGGAAACAAATACAAATAATCTGAAAGACGAAAATGATTCATCTGGATAAATTAGCAGAACTGATTGAGTTTGATGTGATGATACATTTACGTTGATGGAAGGGAGGAGGTGTTGCCACGCCCCCCATCCCCAGCCGAGGTACTTATGGGGTGCTCCAGCAACTTATTCGGCAACCAAAAAGACGCTGCAACCCATGGAAAGAGGGGCTAATTTACATGTTTTTTCGATTTTTTTTATTCTTTGTTTCTATTAATATTATTTTTCCATCTGATCTGGACTAAATCGTCTGCATGGCTTTAACTGAGTTGACGATGCCCACCACCACGGCGTCGTTTCCATGCTTCCAATCGATGCTGGGACCTTACACCAATGTAAGAATTCAAACTTTCTCCGCTTGTAAGACTCATTTACTACTACTACTCCAGTTTTTTACATTATTATTTACAAATGTACAACTCTTGTTCTCCTACTCAGCGACTTCAAGACGATTCGACTGGCATCCAAGTGGAATTCAGCATTGTCAAATCACCGGTTTTGTCCTCCAAAGATGAGGACGAACTGGGCAAATTCTTGGACATTGATTTTATTCTATCAAACACCCTCGGCGCCGACGAAAGCGGGGATACATCTCCGGTCCAGGCGTGCGCTTATGCCCTGCCCGAGTCCCCGGAGAGCTGCGGCGGCAGCACAGCGTCGGAGCGCGCTGATCGGCCTGCCTCGCAACTTCTCCACGACAACCACGGCGGAGTCCGTTTCACCGAAGCGAGTCCCTTGCGCAGTCTCATGGCGGAACTTTTCGCCCCTGACGTCGGCTACCCGCGGGAGAGTTCGCCGGATTGCGCGGACAACGCGGCGAGAGATGGCCGAGAGTACATGGAGCTGGGTGCGATAAATCCAATTGCACACTCGGCTCACTACCAACCCTCATCGATTGTATGCAAAATTAAAACCGAGCCCAGAGGAGGCCAGTCGTGTATGTTGGCCGGTGGGGACTTTATGGGGCCTTCTACTTTCATGCACCCACAAAGTCACTCAACAGGGTTCCTTCCCCCCACCATGCAGCAGGGACCCCAGGGGCGCACAGACTGTCGTTTAGTGCAGCTCAACCTTACTAGTCACCACCTCCAAAACAATTACTCGAGCAGCTCTTACCATTACGCCCAGCACAACATGCACACACGCTTCCAGGGGCAGTACAGCATTCACGCTGAACCCACCCATATCCATCACCAAGACCACCAGCAGCATCAGAGGCAGGGGGCTTCCGCACATGGAACCATGCTTACCCCGCCGTCCTCGCCGGCTCTGATGGATTTCTACGGGCAAGATGAGCTGGGCCTCATGAAGCAGAAGAGAGGGCGCAGATCGTGGGCCCGAAAGAGGGCCGCCACGCACAACTGCGAATTCCCTGGGTGTGGGAAAACGTATACCAAAAGCTCACATCTCAAAGCCCACATGAGGACTCATACAGGTGAGCCCCGTGATTGTATTGGCATCCGTGCTGATAGAGATACTCATCTCTCGGGGGGTGCTGGAGACTATCACAGCTAACTACGGGCCAGACACCCTGAATTGGTGGCCAGCCAATCGCAAGGCTTGAGGATAAAAACAACCATTCACGCTCATACTCATACCTAGGGGCAATTTAGAGTGTCTAATCAGCCTACCGTGCATATGTTTTTAAAATGTGGGGGGAAACCGGAGTACCCGGAGAAAACCCACACAGGAAACATGAAAACTCTCTCACACTCATACCTAGGGGCAATTTGGAGTGTCTAATCAGCCTACGGTGCATATCTTTTTGGAATGTAGGGGACAACCGGGGTACCCGAAGAAAACACACACAGAAAACATGAAAACTCCACATAGGTCGACCGTTCGGGATTTTAACCCAGGTCCACAACTATGAGGCCATCACGCTAACCACTTAGTCGCCAAGCCGCCCCGTGATAGAGTTACACTGTGTATAAAAAAAATAGCTTATTTTCCTGTCATCCCACAGGTGAGAAACCTTACCACTGCAACTGGGAAGGATGCGGATGGAAGTTTGCGAGGTCAGATGAGCTGACACGTCATTTTCGCAAGCACACTGGTCACCGGCCGTTCCAGTGTCACCTCTGTGAGAGGGCCTTTTCTCGCTCAGATCACCTGGCCCTCCACATGAAAAGACACATGTAGACTTTACACCGATTGCCTCATCTCCATTGATGTGCCTTCGCAAGCATTGTACATACCTGTGCATATGTTGAGCTAAATTATGACGGACTTTAGTCGCCTTCCAAATAAGTTATTGACTGTTTTGAGTGCCTTAAAGCTGAAAGAGGGGCTGCATGTCGGGCAGGACCCAGAATGCTGCAAAATGTTTCTTTTTGCTTCTGTTTTTAATATTAAAGATGTTAGATGCCTTCTTAATTTTAAAAGCTGTATTTTTCAAGTGTCTCACCCTGATAAACATGACAAATATAACCATGTGTGCATTGTAGGTCAAGCCTACGTTATTTTCAGTGTGTATGAATCAGGTTCGGAAGTAAAATAAAAAAGGCAACATTAAAGTCTGCAGGGAAATTATCTAATGATGTAATTACTTTTACATTTTTAATCACATATACGTCTGGACGGACAGACAATAATTGAAGGAATCACTTGTTTTGATCTGCAACTTCTCATTCTTCAAGAATACATCTTGTGTGTGTGATCCAGGCTCTAATAAAAGTATTTAAAGAAATAGCTGTGTGAATGTTGTAATCCATTAATGGTGACGTAATATTATATTGTTAATGTCCACACGGTATATTTTTCCTGTAATGTTTCTGAGTTACAGCCTATACTTAGCGTAATAATGGTAAATTAAAACTACCATTTAAAGTTGCCGGCAACAGAGCATGTTGCGTGGTTGTAAAATACTGCCCTCTAGTGGCCAATACTATAACTAGTAATGGCATGCAATGTTACTTTCGGATGTTTTTATTTAACTTTTCAGCCATTTTATTAATTGGCTTTGTCAAGGGGTTTAAGGTCCCCTTGACGCGGCGTTTTGCAGAAATAATCCACTCTTTTACTGTATTTTCTGCAATTTCTTCCTCCTCTATCCAAAGGACGGACAGTATCTACATCTACAGTGATAACCTCTTAAAAAATATTGAGGGCATTCCAAAGAGCTGTCACTCTTAATCCTTCAGTCTGCTTCAATATTCTAGCTTTGGTCGGTAAGTGGCCGTATATTGCCTGTCAATATCAGTGCACTGCATGCCACTCTTCTTTTCTGTTTAGCGGTCTGAAAGCTGTGTGGTTATAACGTCGGCCTCACAGTTCTGAGGTCTTTAGTTCAAATCCAGGTTGGTCCAGGTGTGTTCTCTCCAGGATTGCATAGGTTCAGAAAATGAATGAAAGAATTTTAAGTCTATCTTTGATGGAAAAAAGGGCCCACTTCATTTTATTGACACCAGCAATTTTAAAAAGGAAAACTCCTGAAAACACAATCAAATAAATAAAATAAAAACAAAAAGTTAGAATTCCATGATGACAAATGGCAGTCAAAAAACTGTTGTTGTGAGACAGTGAAGGCATTTGTTGGGTGTAGTTTTGCAGCTGTTACAGATGTACTGACATATTGGACTGTAGTTTAGTTGGTTGAAAACTTGCGACATAGGCAACATTTTTGCCATTTTAGTATGGAAATGTCCACTGCAGTTATCACATTAAAAAGACAAATCCGATATTCAAAAATTATTTTATATAATTAAAGTTTATTCAAATAATTTCACAGGTTTATGTTGTTCCGCACCTCTATACTTTTCAGCTTGCAAGTGACCAAAATAAGGACACATGCAAGCAGCTTTAATTGCATAATGTAAATAAATGATGTATTAAGGGGTGGCTTCCCAACGACATCGTCGTCGGTAAAGGTCAAATGTAGAGGAGCCTGGACGAGGTCTTGGGACAGGGGTGCTATTGACTCGCTCCTCTTCCACGGGGAGTGGCTTCTGTCTGAACAAGTCAGGGGTTAAAAAGATGACAAGTGAGGGGCTTGCCGCTGCTTTGTTGTCCTGACTTCGGGTTGGTGGGGCCACATGCAACTTGTCTTTAACAGCTTGGCTTAATAGGTCACTTTCAGGTACATCCACGCTGACCAATGAGTTAAAAAGGGTTTGAGACCAAGAGACATTTATTCCTGTGAAAAAATACAGATTGTTGTTGAGCATAAAAATGATAGGACAGAAAATAAATGCAACACGAACAAAAAAATAATGCAGAAATGTCAAATTACAACACTATAAGACAGTGGGGGAGTAATATTTAACATGACTATATTGCTTGTCAAATATTCCGTTTTAGTGTGAAGAAGGCACAGTACAGGTGTGTCACGTGACAGCTATGTCCTTTTCTACGCTTTGAAGTGGAAAATAACCACCTGCATTTAGATATAGCGCATACTGATAAAGGATCCAGAATTGTGACTAGGTCCATTGGTAAATTTCCAGCAAATACAGTGTGAACTGGCTAAACAGGTTCACAATTACAATAGGTCAAGGCATGTGTGAAAGTATCTTCAAGTGAGTCGAACGAACATCAATCTACATTTTTATTAAATCAAAAATTGTAATAATCACAAACAGTTATCTGGCAAAATTCCAAACCAATGAATAACAATGATAATAAGGTATATTTCTACTACTTTAGTGTGCCGCTGGCTTGCTAATTAAGACGACATAGTAAAAAAAAAAACAATACAATTTCCACGCTTTATTTTAATTCTGACAAGATGCACCCTTTCAGTAAGATTGACAACTGTTAGATTTAAGTTGACTCAAAATAAACCCAGATAGGCAGACAAATATCCAGACGTATTCTGGTGAATTCTAGTATGATTCAGGGTAACATAACATGGAAAAATAAAACATTATATTGAGCACGCAGTAAAGTACTGAGTCTTTTTTTAATGGCTTCTAACTTCATACTTATATATTTTTTATTAACTAAATTTAGTATGCTGTTTAATTTGCCACATAAAATAGATATTTTTGTTTTGACTTTACGTTAGCTTTCATAAAATAGTCAGGTTACCTTGTGTTGCTCTGTTGTTTATCTGTTTTTTTTTCTCCACTTTCTGTAAGGTCTCTTGAACAGCTTTGTGGGTGTTAAACTCTGCTCCCTGGAAAAGAATACAAATTGTATATGCATGTTAACTCTAAATTTGTTTATTATTATCACTTTTAATTATAGCCAGGAGAACAAACCTGCAATGCCAACAACTGTGCTTTTAGAGCCAAGGTGCTGTTGAGCTCCACTTCTTCAAGTTTGTCTGGGTAGTCATACGAAACTGCAGCTTTTAACTCCACCCTTTCGCTTGTAGCTCCACCTATTAGAGGATAGTGGCAGCCAATTACAACTTTGGATAATGTAGTCTTCCCTCGGTTATCGCAACTTCATTTTTTGTGAATTCACTTCTTCGCATTCACTTTTTTTCCGCTATCAATTATTTAAAATATTGTTTTATTTTGAAGTTCATAAAAATGTGAAAATCCACACTGAAACTCATAAGGCGAAGCCACTCATGCTACTAGAATTTAGCAATGAAGAAGAAAAAAAGTAGTTGTAATAGGGATGACCCTATTTCGTGATTTTGCGATTATTGCGGCCATGTCTGGTCTACATTAACCGTGATATTCAAGGGATTAATGTATTTGGATTCCGGTTCCCATGGAAATGATCTCCTCGATTTTTGAATGGCGGCTGATTGCTGAGGTAATGCCTTACTTTTTGGTGAAATGTGTGGTTCTGATATTACTTTCACCACAGCGGGCTGATCATAACACACCTGAAAAGGCAACAATTACATCGTTAGTTACCAATAAACAGTTTTTCATGCAATCAGATGCATTACATTTAAGTACAGCTTCAACATAATGCTGTCAGCAATTGATATTAGTAGTCACCTTTGTCTTTCTCTTTTGTCCTCTTTGTTTTGTCACATGTTGTTTTGGGGGTTCTGGGGCTGGGCTGGCCAGGACAGACAGCTCAAGTTCAGGACAAAGTGCCAGTGCAGGTGAGGAGGAGAGAGGGAGCGGAGGTACTGATGGAGAAGGGGGAGGCGAGGAGAAGGCGGCTCTGCTGTTCATTCTGACAGCAAAATGCGACAGCATACACCTTCAAAGTTTAAAGTTGAAAGTATTACAAAACAACCTGTTCCATCAATGCAACTTTACATTGTAATCAGGGTGTACGCGGGCTAGGTGACTTTTCAGAAGTTGACTTTAGAATGTCTAAAAACTCAAATGCTAGTCTAAGTCTGCTGGGATGGGCTCCGGCACCCCATGCGATCTTTGTGAGGATAAAGCAGATCAGAAAATGAGATCTGTCAGTATTAATTATGCTGGTCAACTCGTCATAAAAATTGTGAATATAATATTACACACGGTATGAGGTCTAACCTACGCTAATGCAATTGCAGTAGGTCTCATCTCTAGTGTTCCAATCAATTCGAACCGACGGATTGCTTTTACACTGTGGGATCATCACAATGTAAGCCAGTCGTAAACATAAAAGTTTGACTATTGTTAACAAAGCATACCTCATACAGTAGAGCACTAGTTTACCCAGAGTTCGAGTAGAAACACAAAAATATTCAATCCCAGTTCCGTTCTTTGTAGTTGCTTGTGTTGGTTGAAAACAGATCCGAAATGGGTACCTTTTATGACTATTATCGTTGTTTTCAAGAACGAATTTCCCTCCGTGTTGCTGCTTCTTCTAACAGCATTTCTGGTCTGATTTCTGGGAGCAAACACCACAGTGGCATCTAGTGGTAAATTTTAGAAGGTACATGCGTTACTATTATTGTGCATAAGACAAAAGAAAGGGGTTCTCTATTTGCATGTCTTTTTTATGTCACGTTCTTATACATTTTCAATAATTTGGGTTATGGGTAAAACGTTTCTTTAATTTTAAAGAAGGGTTTGCTCAGTTGTTCAGAAATACAGATTACAACATTCCTCTAGTTAGTCATTGATTAAAAGAGACAAAATGATCTATGAAACAGGAAAACACTTTTCCGAGAAAATAAACGCAGTAGTAAATTATTTTTATTTCTTCACGGCACAGCTTATTTAAACAGACTTTTCTCAAAAATTGCAAAAGAACAATTCCAGTGAAATTGGGACGTTTTATTAAACAAACAAACACTGAATACATTTTGAAGATGGCATTTTTCATAAATAGAGTTCTCTCCAAAATTGCACAAGACTAATTCCAGTGAAATTGGGATGTTTTATTAAACATTAATTTAAAATAAGAATACATTTGAGCATTGAATTTTACATGGATATAACTCTACACACTACAAAGACAACACATTTAGGGATCAAACTGATACATTTTATTATTCATTCATTTTCTGAACCACTTATCCTCAAAAGGGTCACAGGGGTGCTGGGACCTATCCCAGCTGACTTTGGGCACAAGGCAGGGGACAACCTGAATTGGTGGCCAGACGATCGCAGGTCACGAGGAGACAGACAACCATTCTCACTCACACTTATGTCTGGGGGCAATTTAGAGTTTCCAACCATCTTACCATGTATGTCTTTAGAATGTGGGAGAGAGAGAGTTGTGTATAAATGTGGCTAACTTAATTGAGATTTTAGCGCCACTACATGGTCAAAGCGCTTTTCACCTCCCTCTGCCGTCCTCTCACCCCACCTTCTGACCATCTGCACAGCAGCAGCGTCACACACATACATTCTTGTAACCTGAATCCGACTAAAAAAAGGTAAACCCCAAAACCAAAATCGGCATGCCAAAGCCTGACAAGAATGATGTCATTGTGTGTTCTGCATCCATCACCTATCTCACAATTCATGCACATCTCCAATGATCCACTGCAGCGACGCTCGTGTGCGCAGTAGCCCCGGGGCTACCACACCTGTCTGCAAGATTCCATTGTTGACGCATTTATATAGCCACAGTATTGACCTCAATTCTGGTCTCATTTGAACCAATACAAATGGTCATTGCCTCCGACACGTCCACCAATTAAGCCAAGACGTATAGTGTCATTCATTGCATGATAACAAAAGAATGAACAACGCCTATAGTCATTCAACCACTAAGCACGTGTAGCGCTTCACAAAGTGTTGCATAGGCTGTAATGCAAATATAATTGGAGTTTTGTTTACACATAAAATGCGGTTTACAGCAGTTTTTCTTGCAAATTGTTTCAATTGGCTTGATATGTCAATTGGCATGTAGCGGAGGAGCGTCGTTGACAACGTGCGTGCGTATGTGCGTATGTGCGTGTGCGTGCGCGTGTGACGATATGCTGCGTGTAATATCCACGCGCTCACATGCAGCTGCCCTTTCATGGGATATCAGAGTTGTCATAGGAAGGGCTTAGGACAAGTTGACCCGGCTCTTGTTGAGAGTTGACTACAGATGATGCAAGTTTGAACAATTATTGGCGGAAATTCGAATGGCATATAGACCAAGTGGAGGGATCGTCTGAAAAGTAAGATGAGACTTTTGGTCTTTCACCTTCTGGTTTAGTAGGTAAAGAGTGATTTCCCATTAAATTAGTTGGTAGATTTGTGTGTGTGTTTATATTAAAAGAAAAAAAGTATTTGTGCATTTAATTTATATAGTTGTGAATGGTGCTGCCTCTTTTTATGGTTACACATAGGCAGATGGTTAGAGTGGATGATACTACTAAATGGATATTGAATGTCAAATGTCAACAGGTGTTACATGTGTTTCAGTGCTGAGGAATTTGCATGGTAATCCAAAAATTTACAACGGATAAACACTCATGTCAGATTGGGATTTTACATTTGGTGGTACAATTGAATGAATTGACTGATTACAAATGGCCAAATTGATTGATTTGATGCCTGCAACTTTTGGTGACTTGTTATAAAATATAATTCTTTAAATCTACATGAAAATTGAATAACAATACTGAAATGCTGGAATCTTTCCCAGCTGATTCTGGGCGAAATTTGGACTACACCCAAACCTGTTTGCGAGTCATTCGTTATAATAATATTATCACATTGCATAAATATTAGTAAATTAAGAACTAACAATAAGGGGCCTTGGGGGGGGGACCTTATGTTTAACAAGTAGGAAGGAAGGATCCTTCCTTCTGATGATTGTCTGTCCAACTATGTCACTATTTTGAGCTAAGGCATATATTTCACATTGAAAACTATTTCTTGTAGAAAATATATAGCAAGATGTGGATGTGGATTCCGATTTCCTTCAATATCTCCGAAACATATACGACAGACTGGTTGAAAACTCTAAAGTATGAGTATGGTTGTCTGTCTCTTTACAGCAACACAGCCAAAATTATTGATTATGAAAGCATCATTTACTCTAAACACAATTTTGAAATGATTCAATTAAATGCAATTTAATATAAAATTGAAACACCAGGAACTTTTGGGGCTGATATCTAATTCCGGTAATAATAGAATCATATTAAATAACATTGTTATGTAGTCTATCTGTCAAGTGAAACTAGGTTTTTAGTATATGAACTAGGTTGCTGAACTGGGTGGTCAAAGGCTATGTCAACAGAAGTTGCACATGCATGAATGGTATTAGATAAGCACAACCCTAAGCAGGTGCACTCCCACCCCAAACAATATCATTACCCACCCAGAATGTTTTCTGTTTGTTCATTTCACAAAGGACTTAAACAGCAAAGCTAAAAAAAATTAGTAAAAAAGGCAAACAAGTGGTAAAAAAAAAACATAAATTCTTGAGAAAAGTAAAAGAAAAAGTTCTCAGGTTGTTATTTTTGTTATTGCTGAATAAACTAATATGCCTGTTAGTGGAAGAAATATACACCATTCATGTTGAAGGTGCCAGCTCCTGGTGTAGAGGTTTACTTGCCCGACGGGGCCTGCGGGCAGGCGTGGGCTCAATTCTTGCTGGTGGCGGTATGACTATGAGTGCGGATGGTTGTTGTTCTTTTGGTGTGCCCTACGGCTAAGCTGTAGTCTGCCTTTTGCCCGAAGTCAGATGGGTTAGGCTCCAGCAAACACCGTAACTCTTTCAAGGATGGGCGGTACAGAAGAATATTTAATGAATGAAGGTACGGTTGTAATTCATTTTACGCTTTGCAATATACGACGGAATGTTTCAAAGTGTACCAATTTCTATGAAAGATGTGAGAAACAGTAAAAGAGGGAAAGCCATTAAAATGAATAAAAAACTGTTTTCCACTTTAATATGAAACATAATTAAAGAAAAAATTGGTTTCCTTTTGTAATGAAAAACCAATGATTTTCCCTTACTAAGAAAAAAAAGCTCAAATAAACATTGTTTTAGATTTATACAAAACGGAATATTCGGGGCTTTTGATCCAATTCTTTTAATCCAACTATGAAAAAAAAATCTAAATATTACACCTAAAATGGTCCGGCCGAGTTGAAATCAAGTTAACGTTAATGCGGGCCCACGAACCAACCCGAGTCTGACACCCTTGCTGTATGGCATATCCCACCCAACTATAAGTACTAGGCAGGGGAGACCCTGAATTAATGGTCAGGCCCCTGTGGGCACAAAGAGACAGAAAATCATTCATGCACATATTCATATCCAGGGGAAATTTTGTCCAACTAGTATGCATGTTTTGCATGTGGGAGGAAACCAGAGTACGTGGAGAAAATCGGAGTATGCATAGCAAGCCCGGGAAGAAGATACAAACTATACAGAGGAATGTCTTAACCTTGGATTGAAACCTCGATCTCAGAACTGTGAGGCTGACCTACTAATCACTCGCCTCAGTCACACTGTTCAGATCCAGTTATTTAAGGCAGTGATTTAAATGAAACCAAATATTTTCAAATAATATATGTGTTTCATGTTTTGTGATTCTCATTCAATGGTACAAAATTCACCGATTATGAAAATGATTACTCAGGTTTTGGTAATTGCAAATTCTGTTAGAGGATTCCTGATGCTAATTACCTTGTGCAGTACTTTGTGTAACTGCTTTGTGAGAGTGGCAACATGTGTGTTTTTACTTGTTTTCGATACATAATGTTGTAGTGACTCAACTACATAGGTTAGTCATTTTATTTTTTATTTTCACAAAAGTAAGATAAAAAAATAAATAAAACAACATTCTGTTAATCTTTGGCGACAAGAATGTCTCAGAGGTAACAAACACATCATGTCTCTAGAGGAGTTTTGTGTAATATCTTACAGCCACTCCTCCTAGAATTGTCCAATCGACTCGCTTCCACTCCACGCACATGCTTTGTGTACATACATATTAGTTGACCTGCTGCATGGAGCTTAGTCACTCTTTACTTCACTTTTACTATCTCACACTACACACTTAATGCTGAAATTGGTATCGATCAAATGCTGAACATTGGACGGTAAGACATATTATTTCATCTTTATTGTTATGTCTCTTAACATTCTTTGTCACTTTGTAGTATGATGTATTAGTTGAATAATTTGCATTTTGGGGTTCCTTTATACGTGATGTGATGTGTGTTGGGTATGTACATTTCCTTTATTTTCCTTTGATGACACTATATGGACATTTTTAAAGTTTTTTTTATCCAACAGTGTTTTGATTTGTCAAATTAGAGAAAGTAAATAACCTAACTTATGTATGTTGTAGTATTCAATTACAAACATTTTTATAATAACATTAAATTGTTCATATTAATGTGCAAAAATAATATAAACTCCAGTGTTTCTGAAAGTAGATTAATTTGACATCGGAATCATTATGTCAATTTTTGAAAGTTTCTCATCAAACAGTGCATTGATTATTTAAACTTGAATTTGTAAAAATATTTGAAGCTAATTTATGTATGTTGTAGTAATAATTACAAACATTTTATAATAACATTAAACCGTTTATATTAATGTGCAAAAATAATATAAATGCGAGTGTATCTGAAAGTAGATTAATTTGACATCTGTATCGTGATCTAACTCACTTTTCAACTTTTCAACTCAAAACCTTTCTGTTTCAATTATTAAATATTTCTTGACCATCTGCTACTTTTGCTTCATAGCTTCTTCTTGTGTACTTTGATTTTGCCTTTAATCTTTGCTTTCTTTACTCTACTTTGTTACTCTATTGTTTCTCTTTATAAATCTTGTTACAAAGTGTCCTGAAAGGAATTTTGGGAAAAAAAGGTATTATTTTCCTTATATCTTCACCGCCCCAAAATCCTTGAACTTAACATCAGATGAAAAACAGTAGATTTTCATGTGTCTCATCTCTTATTAAACACATGAGAAATATTACATTTTGAAAGTACACAAAGTACACATTACTTTATGATGATGTGTGCTTTTAATGATCAGAGTCATCTCAAAACCTGTGGTGTTGTTTAAGTGGTGTGGCTGATGTTTTCTATTTTATCTTATATATATCAACAGTAAATGACTGCTCCAAACGTTACCAAACATTGCCTTCAACAGTTAATCTCATTACACAAAAGGCCACTTTGTTAATGCAGCTGCTTTGCTACAACATGCAAATCTATTACTACTACGTGTTTCAGAATCCTATGTATGCACACTTTCTATGAGAAATCATTCATTCATATCATACAGTTAAGTTTTCACTTAATTTAAATTAGAATAAAGTCCCCAAAATGACCATGCATGTGTTTGGAAAGTGTTGCCTCAGTCTTGTCAAACAACCCCCCTTCCCCAACACCTCCCACCACCATCTGCCCCCAACCCTCATGCCTTGACTCACCCTATCCCTCTCTACTTGTCACATGGTCTTTTCACAGCATAGAAAAGTTTCTGGATTAGGGCAGAATTAACACAAAGCGGCGACGCCACCTCAGCTACATTCCCAAACAACACTTGAAGAGGCTGAGGAGGAACAGCGACCAGGAAAGTGACGCTACACGGCAAAGACACTCAAGCGAACTCCATCTCAGAACAACGTCCAAACTCTTTATAGTGAGAGACAGACAACTTCACCCGAGAGAGGGAGGGAGCATCACAGAGGCAGGGATCTTTGGCCACAAGGTCCTGAAGGATGGAAGAGAAGCAGGTTGCAGGGATCCTGGTGAGTTCAGTAATCATTTTCATACACTTAAACAAGCAGGTAACAAATACCCCTTTCAGTAACATTAAAAACATTGTTTTTATTTAGTATTTAGATACTCCTGGAGTCATTGAAATGCGCCTATGTCTTGATATTCACATTAGATATCTGGTTTTGCTACTGTTCAGTTAAATACTCAAACAGTGTGTCAGTGGAAATGACAGCACTGTTGGTTAAACCTAAAGATTTTTTTAATGGCACACAGCTCACAACCTCCTTCAACATTCTTTTCCAAACAGTCCATTATAAGAAAAAGATTAACACAGTATAAAGCAAGACTTTAACACACTTTTGACATTCACTTTTTTTCTGAAGCTTAGCTTCTTTCCATGTTTTGTCAATTCGTTTCTTGAGCTCCACATCTACAACTTAAATACCTAGACACTTTAAATTTCACACAATAATGTTATCAGTCTCTCCTGCTTGCCTCTTCTTCTCAGTTCCAAATATTGGGAGATAGTAAAAACTTGAAGATAAGGTTTCTGTTCATAGCTTTTGGGCAGTGTGAGTGGATGATAGAACCACAATCTTTGACATAGTTATAAACAGCTGGAGACCAAATAATGGAGTTTTAAAGTTTCAGTTATTTGCTTTTTCCAACTGTATATGGACAACAAGTTTTTGAGGAGCAAATAAAACATGAGAACAATAAGAATCTGAATTAATATAATTTATTAATCCTACAGATTGGAGTTAACCAAGGTAAATTGACTGAACTAAGGCCCGCAAAATTTAAAACCATACAAATCAAAAACCACATGCCATTCACAGCTCATGAGTTGTGATGTAAAGCCCAAAAGGCCAGTTCAGTAGTCTCAGTACTTTATAATTAGAACAAAGATGGGTGCTGCTTTAGCAAACAAAATACTATTATACTTTAAAAGTCACCACATTTTCCATTAGTACCACAAATCTTATCAACTTGCCAAATGCATTTCTCTCTTACTCTTTCTTACCTTTAGTCTTTAAAAACAGCCCAATTGGGTGGTAATCTGGCCTAAAATGGCAACTTTGCGGCGGGTCCTTCACTATATGAATCATAAAATCCCCCCCAGGGTAATTCTAAATTACCCCGGACTCTTTTCTGTTTTTCTGTTTGGATCATAAGTGTCAGGCTTATCTTTAGTGAATATTACATACATTATATGATTATTCTACAACAACTCTAAAGGTGAGTGTAGCTGATTAACTTAATTTAGATTTGAAAAAGTATACTTCAGACTGTGAGTATTAAGTCATTATGGTTACCGTTAATCGGTAAATTGGAAAGTTTGTTTTGAGCAAAAGCAAACCTGACTACTTGTGTAATAATGCCATATCTTCAAAAGATTAATAGTATATAAAAAACATTTATAGGGAGGGCACATTCTCCCTGGGCTTGCGTGGGTTTTCTCTGGGTACTCCCATTCCCGCCCACATCCCCAAAACATGCAGTTTAGGCTGGCTAAATTGCCCCAGGTATGAATGTGAGCATGAATTTTTGGCCGTCTCCTTGTGTCCTGCGATTGGCTGGCCACCAAATCAGCGTATTTCCGCTTAGTGCCTGTAGTTATCCTGGATAGAATAAGCTCCGGCACCCCCGCGACCCTTGTGAGGATAAATAGTTTAGAAAATGAATGAATGAATGCGTTTATAGGGAAAACAGAGGGGTAAGACATGCCCATACACAAATCATTAATGTTTTGGGAAAAGGGTGTGTGTTTGTGTGTGCGTGCGTGTGTTTGTGTGTGTGCGTGTGTGTGTGTGTGTGTGTGTGTGTGTGTGTGTGTGTGTGTGTGTGTAGTTGCGCGTGCCTTCCTGTCACTAACTGGCACTGCATTGATGGCCTCTTTTTTCTCTATTTCCCTTTTATCATTGGCCTTTTACCCCATAGATGTTCAATTCTTAAAGCCATTGATTTTATTTGTTAGTAGTTGGAGGTTTTTTTTTGTTTTCCGTAGTGCTTTATTACAACCATTATGGATGAATTTACAGTTATAAATGCTCAGTGGATGCACCCATTACTGTAAATCTTGCTAAGACACAAGGCACAGCTTCCTGCTTGGCTGGTAGAGTTCTGCTGCCTCTTTTTTTCTGCTCAAACCTAATTCCTGTTTCAAAGGGAGACGTGCACCGTCAATCTTCCTCCACCAGTGTCTTTGACTCCCTTGGAAGCCACTACTTCCACTGAAGAGATGAGAAAATGGTGCAATGGCACAACCATTATAGGAAGGATAGTCTTTGTTTTTTTTTGTTGTGTTTATTACTATTGATTGCTTATTTTTCTTCTTTTAAATTATTGTATTTCTCTGGATGTGTGAGTAAAAAAAGAAAAATGAGATTAACTGAAGCTTTGGTTAATTTCTGTAGCACAATCTTTTTCTTCACTGTACTTGTCGGTCTGTTGTCAGGTTTCACTGGCTATTCTGTTTGTATTTCCGATTCTAGTTTTGTAAGTTAGTTTGTAAGTTCGAAACTAAGTCCTGAAGCCAGTAAAAAAGTTTTATATAAAAAAACCTTTGGACAAATCACTTTTGTCTGTTTCGCCCTGTTGTAGGGTAATGGTCACAAAAATTCCAAATCAATCACACTACATGTATAACCCACTCATTGTTTCTCATATTTCATACAAAATTGGGACACTCTGATAATTTTTAAAGGGTTTAGTTGGTAATTTTTTTGAGGGCTGTGGAAGGAATTAGGAAATTTACATTTAAAGTACTGCTTTCCTTACGAAAAGTTATGAAACTGATTCTTGAACCAAATAATCATAAGTAGATTTAGTAAAGCACCCAAATAAGTTAGAACAGGAGCAAACGAACTGTCTGAGCGTTGTCTTGAATTCCAAACTTACAGGACTCGGTAAAGGCTATAATGCGTCGCTTGTTAAAATGAAATTGTTGGTGGCAAAGTGTTTCTTAGTTTTCGTTGCCTTTCGGCATGAGTGTGATCGTGAATGGTTTTCCGTATCCTTGTGCCCTGCAGTTGGCTGGTAACCAAATCAGGGTGTCCCCATCGTCTACTGCCCCTTGATGGCACCCCCCATTAACCTTTTGAGAATAATCTATACATACTCCTCACCTCAATGCATTTAAACAACTTTAAATGAATTACAGTGGTTTAGTAACACAACTAACCGCACCAAAAATGAATCACTAATTGACATTAAAATTGTGTATTTGTCAAGGGACGTCTTGTTTGACTTTCTCAAAACTTTTAATCTAATAATCTAATAGTTATTTAGTGTTGTTGTTACTAAATTCTGAATTAAGACAATTATCCTCATCCGTAGGCATTTTTCTTACTTTATTTGGAGTTGACCCTGTATTATAAAAACGACAAAGAAAACAAGGAAATAATATTTGTAATTTCTTCAATAGATTTTAAATAAAGAAATTGTTATTTTTTTACAAGCTATGTTATAATATCCTTTTAATTACAAATGTTTCAGGCTAATAGTAGATTTCACAAAGCCTTACTATTATTTCTAACCTTCCTTTCATTGTCTTTATTTGTTCTCATAATGCAAGTCAATTCTGATATCATTTTGTACTCCTTATCTTTTGTTCCTTCTTTGATACATTCCCAACAGGCCCTCCTTCTGTTCTCATATTTTTTCTTCAAATATTTGCTGAAACGGTTTTCCATCTCCTCTATTATTATTGTACCTAGGTTGTAGTTACCAATATCTTCTAAATTATGATAAGAATGGAATTCTACAGTCTATACCCTGCCTCTCCCTATTTCAAATGAAGAAAAGCGATAAATAAATGGATGTGTTCATGATATCATATATTATTGCTATAAATATCATGCAGCTCTCTCCTAGCCCTCATCTGCGTTTTACAGTGCCACAATTATGAAGTCAGCAACACACACCAAATGCCACACTGTTGTAGTAGGCCATTTATTAGGTACCACCAATGGGTTCCTTGCTTCAGGACACCTGAGCACAGCAACCCTAACCAGCGGGTGGACCTAAACTCATTGCTGTTTGGTCAGAGGAGACAATTTTTAAATGAAATGATGCATGGCTTTCATACTTTACCAGATGATTTTTACTGTTGCTGTAATTGCACAATTCGTACATACCCCCTGTGTTTCACTTTTGTATATGTGCGTGGATGCGCATGTGTTTCACCCTGAGGGGACTATTGCTAATGTGTGTGCTGTAGGCTGTGAAGTGGAAAGAAAAAAAAAAGAAATAGTGGAATCCATAGCTGAAAACCTCCCCCAGGTCACAAAACAAAACAAAAAAAAAAGCTTGATGACATAATCCCCATCACAGTTACTACGTTACAATCTTCATTTAGTATACAGTACCAGCCTTTTACTCATTACAATACGGATTCTAGTTGTAGTAATCCCATAAACTGAAGTTGAATGTATTCAAATATCAAACTTCAATTATGATAACCATTCAGTCCACAACAGGCTAATTAATGAATGTGTCTTTGTTTATATAAAACTGCCTGAGTAAAAATAAGATATATTTTATAGTAGTCTAGAGATAAAACTACATTTACTGTTTTTTTTTTTCCAATTTGAAATTATGTAACCGACATATTGAGTTGCCAGTAAGCCAGTTCAGTAAACAGCAATGCTCAGCAACCGTGCTGACTGCCGCTGGAGCAATGGGGTAACAAACAGATGTGAATGAAGAGAGGAAAGTCTGTGCAGGCATTTGGGGGTTGAAGAGTCAGACATTATTTGTTTGTCTGATCTCACCCACATGATCGACCAGCTAAATGAGGAGGTAAGCAAATGCAACCTAGCGCAAGGGTCAGAGGTAGCTATAAGGGAAAAGGCACTCCTACATGACCCTGACAAAAGAAAAGGTTATCAACTGTGTTTCAGATCACAAGTACTACCCAGGTAATACCTGTAACAATTTACTATCCTATATGGCACAGAAAGCAGGCAGCAGAAGGCTGAACAGGTCGGCAAACTTTATCTTTCAACAGTCAGTTGGTCCGTTCCCCACAGAAAAGAAACTACTGCTTTACATCTTAAATGAAATAGCCTAATATTTTTCGGGCTTACCGCTAATGTTTTTCAGAAGCTTTCTTTGAACAATGAACACCTAGTGAGGCTTTAAACTGTTTTCAAATGTGTTATCAACAAGTAAACCTCATGCAGATTGCTTAAGAAATAACCAATTTACAAATAATTTTACAATATACATGCGTTTGCCATTTAACCAGTACTAGGGCAATCTTTGGTGTGAGCTGAGAAAAAGTGAGACAGAAAAAATGTATACCAATTTTTACTCACAAATTATGGGTGTGTGTTATACTCGAATAAAAATGGAAATCTAAATCTACTTTAGCCTTGTTGGTTAGTCAGGCTTGAACTCCACTATAATCCCCACTTCCAGCCTGCTCTTGCAGGTTAAATTCTTATTTAAAAAAAGCATAGCTGACTTTATTTCATCTGTACACACTTACTAAGGCGGCTGTGCAGGACCAATGTTCCGTTAAGTATCACTTTCCTTCATTAGTTACTTCTTTCCTGATGATTTACATTGAATTGTAACATTTCTATTTGACTAGTGGAAAATTCATGATTCTTTTTTGTGTTCGTTCATGGATTTGTTTCCAACTCATTGTGAGTCTGAGTGGTTGCCTGTCAGTAGATGTGCCCTCAGACTATTGGTGGCCAGCTCAGATTTGAGTCTTCCTTTTGTTTCAAACTAGCTGGCATAATCTCCTGCATACCCCGACCCTGAGGGGGATAAGTGGCTGGATGGCTGTTCTTCTCAGTTGTGCTTTGCCATGTTACACACTTCATTGTCATCCTACCACATGCCCTAAAGGATCATTGTTATTTAATCATGGTTGGACATTTTCTCTCATGTGCAGCTCCAACTACTAACGCAATGTGTAACGTAACACCCTAACCACTACTTTTTTTAACGTCTATTGAGCTTATGATGCGGTGAATCGTATATGTGGAAACAGTTTTAAAGTTGGCCAATATATTGAAGCTGCAACTTATAGTGCGGAAAATACCGTTTTTAAGTTTGATAGGCTTTAGTAAATAAAAAAAACACATAATTCAAACCCAACATCTGTTCAAATTTGCTTATGTAAATTTTGTGATATAACGCAAATCAACCTCCTTATAATGAAAGTATTTATCAAATCAAAGTTTGAACATTTAAATAACACTGCTGACTTGTGGCGTACAGGATTAGTCAACTGACTTCGGTGAGGGTAGGCGCGAGCTCGATTCCCACTGTTAGTGGTATGCTTGAAAGGGCGTACAGTCCGTTGTCTCTCTATGTGTCCTATGCTGACTGCAGTCTGCCTTTTGCCTTAAGTCAGCTTGGTTAGGCTACAGCAACCCCCGCAACCCTTTCGAGGATGCGCGGTATAGAAGAAGAATGAATAATAAATGCTAGTAAAATATTAGGTATGCATACCTTAAGTCTTGACCACAGGTTGAATCTGTGCAGGTGCATTCAGCTCGCCGTCTTTTATTTTATACCCTTATCTTGTAATCTACAAATGTTTAAAGAAATTCTATTTTTGACGCACTTTAAAAAAAATTATAATCGGAAAATACATTAATAATTTTTCTGATACTTGAAGACAATAGAAGCTATAATTTATTTCTACCTTCTTCATGCTTTGTCCTATTACAAGTACAAGTGTGACAGTGGCTTCAGCCACGTGTGTTTAACTTTTGTCACATGTACCTTGCTTTCGTTCCCAGCAATGGCCCCATATGTTTGTCAAAATGTGTGTGTTGTGTGCTTTTTCCAGCCTGATTTGCTCCCCTGCTTTCCCTCCGATGAGCCCCGCTCTCCCTGGGGGTCCGAGGCCGAAGCCTCACGCTATTTATACAGACCCAACAGCTGGGGCCCTCCCAGCCAAAGCAGTGGGGGTCGGGGAATGGTTAGAGAAATTATCATGAAACTTCAGGTTAAACCAAGCGTTGGAAATGTCTAACTGTTCACTTTTTTCATCCGCTATCTTGTTTTACCAACCTAAACAACTACAAACACAGATTGTTTTATCATCTTCCAGCACACTTTAACACATTTTATTCTTTTATTGATTTCAACACTCAGCCTTTTGTGCAAGTTTCTTTTTTTTGTTACTGCTATTAGTTCTTCTATCAATGGCTTTGACAGAGCGTGTCATTTTGCGAAACTTAACTCTACAAATTTATGTAATCACTGCTATAGACTTCTCAAGGCGAGCTCGCCTTCATTTGTGTGTCGCCTATTCTCTCATGTCATTTTATTAAGTGAGCCACTCTTGAAAAGATCAGTCGTATGGATGGTTCCTTCAGTTAAGGGCCTTTGGTTGCAGTTGGAAGAGCCATCATAGGCAGGCTGGGCTAATGAGAGATGAAATGATATTAACCTAATTGTTTTAAGGGACATATATGGAGATTGAGAAAGAAGTAATTAGTTTAGCTGTAAGTTGGCCTAATTTGAATTTGAGCTTTTGGTGTAAAAACAGGTTTTGCAAAGGATATTACTTGACACAAAGTTACGCAGTAAGGAATAAAAGCAATGTCTGTCTGAATAGAGTAGGATTACTGGTGACCAGTTTAGGCTATAGTCCGCCTTTTTCCCGAGGTCCGCTAGGATTGCCTCCAGAACGTTGTGACCCTGAAGGCTATCCTCAAAAAATAAATCATGACTATTGAACACTTGACTATTTTCTTTTTTAAAAATCCTGTTGCCTGGTGATATCACCTTGTCTCAATTGTGTTCAGTGAAAGAACACCGTGTTCAGAGGAAATGGATGCTGGCTAATGTGTATAGTTAATAGGATAATGTTTAAACATTATCATGTTTAGGTTATGAAATCTGGGCTAAAAATGGGCTTTTTAGAAACATGGGCGAAATGTGATATTTTTTAATAATTGTATATTGCCAACAAATTTTGGATAAATGAAAGAAAGTAGCCTTTTTTAAATCTTTTTTTGCTCTGCTATAAGACTAAATTTTGTGAGGTCCAGAACTTGACCTTGAGAAATCCTTGAATTGCCTGAATTACAAATAAAGATCTCTTCAAAGATTTCTTCAAAGATTTTTGGTGCAGATTCCGGGGGTACTGCCAGTGTAAATTAATAACACTTGAATGCAGATTTTATTTTAACAACCAATTTATCCGATGGCCCAGTGAATGTAAAACATATATAAAAGATGCAACAAATAAAGACATTAAAAGCAAGAAACAATTACCTCTTTGAGGGGCCTTGGAATCAGGAGAACAGTTTGCTTTCTTCCAAAGAACAATGGATTTTTCTTTGAATTTTAAAGAAGCACTATTGTTAGGAAACATCGCGCGAGGTGACATCATTTGTATAGTTGCAAGTCAGTCAGTAATGACATTGTGTCTTTCAATTTCCTTTAACTATTCAAGTTTGTGTCTTCGGGTGTAATATTACTGGAAAGGTATTACCATATTCATTGTTAAAACAATGTTGACAGCCTGCCTCATTGTAGTGACAGAATAAAGTGGCATTAGGAATCATTACTCAACTATGGAAATCATTTTTTTTCCTTTTTAAACATGTTTTTCTCATTTTTTCCATTGCCTGTTAATTGTTAAATATTTAAATATCTCGAGCAAGCTGCGTGTTGTTTCTTCTACAGACCATTTCAGTCTTGAGTTTGACTCATTTAATCAGGTACAGCACATATTAATGAACATATTTATATTCATGTTAATGAACGTATAAATGTAAATATGTAAGATTGTAGCCAAGGGCATATTTATTTTCTTGTTGAAGATAAACGATGACACACATATACACACGTAGCACAGTTTTAAACAGCGTTGTGGTCGCAATTTTGTTCATCTAACAGCCAGGCTTAAAAATAATTGGCGAAGAGGTTCTGAGATGTGAGTTCACCTATGTTAATTGGTATTGGACAGAGAAGGTGCTTTGGCTGAGAGCACTCTTTTTGAAGGGAACTGCATAGTCACCTCTAGAACCAGCCCAGTTGATGCTCACCCTGTCTTCCACTCACTCTAGTTCAACTTTTTTGAACAGAAAAGCAAATACTGTCACACTCAGAGACAAGTTTTGTGAACACGGTTTGTTCCGAAGCTTTTCGGAATAAGTGTTTGTGTTAAAACGTTTTGATTATTATTACGTTTTGGATGATTAAGTCGATATAAATCAACCATCTCATTTAGAATAGAATCTTGATAAGAATGGGTTTGATAGGTTTAGATTATGGTGTGTACATAAATAAATTTGATTCTGATCAGATTTTTCATCTGATTAAATGTGTCCATTTAAATGCAGCCAATAAACGGTTAAGTGCAAGACTGTTGTTACTAAATAAAAACATGATTAGATTCAATCCCACTTTTACACAAGACAGGTTGAAAACTCAATGCCACAGTCAAGCAATTGCTCGATTACATTCTTGAAAACAAGCAAAGAGGCATTGTTTTGTTGGAAACACAGTTTAGAAGTAATGAGCCTCTAATGAGTGGCAGGTTCGAGCTATATTTAGGTGAGAGGCATTTGCTAATTGAAGAAGTGTTGCATCTACAAGACATTGTAAAAATACTGTTATTATAAAAGGTCGTGCACCTTGTGGTTGGCATTGTTTGTTTTTTTAATTCAAGGCTTTAACCCATTTACCCTATTTTTTGTGGCTAATAACTACAGTTGTACCTTTTAATTAGTTCCAGAAGTGGTTGTTTTTTGTAATTACACACATTTTACATGTAAAAGCTTTAATTCTTTTCAACCCGTGATGAGATCCCTAATACTACACTTGAAACCCACACACATGCAAACACATAACATAAAATTACGTTACATCTAATTTTCTGAAACACTTATCATCAGGAGGGTCTCGGGGGCTGCTGGAGCCTATCCCAGATGACTTTGAATCGGAGCCGGGGGACACCCTGAAATGGCGGTTAGCCAATTGCAGGGCACAAGCAGACGGACAACCATTCACACTCACACAAACAATGAGGGGCAGTTGAATGTCCAACCCACCTACTATGATGGTTTTGAGAATGTGGGAAGAATTCGGAGTACCTGGAGAAAACCCACTCAGACACAAGGAGAACATGCAAAGTCCCCACATGAGGACTGACCTGGATTCAAACCCAGGACCCTAGAACTGTGAGGCAGATATGCTAACCACTCAGCCGCCTTGCCGACCTCTTACATTTGATAAAATATCTTACAACTCTTGCCTCTGCCGAGCTGGGTTAAAGCAAGAATTGTGAATACTGAAAACAGCACATTTCTTTTCACTTGCACCATAACTTTCTTGGCCCCATAATGAAAAGCAAATAATGAAGCGGTATTAAGCACACTAAGAAAATCGCAAGAAAAAAAAACGTGTCAGAACTCTTTTACAAATAAGGGTCAATGTACAGCACATGAATCAGGAACTCACCACTGGAGCAACACCACCATGGTCCCAAAAAAACTCCTGTAAAGTGCGCTTTTGGTCATACCCCGGATAGCCATTTCAACGGTAATAGCCAATGGGGTAGAAACTCTATCATGACATTGAATTTTTGTCGTTTTGTGTTTCGTAACTTTGAATTTCTCTTGAAGCCAGAGACAAAATATTACCAGCAAGGTTTTTCGTAACCTGAATATTTTGTATGTTAGAGACATTCATAAGTAGAAGCACCACTATATGTATTTGCAAATATCAATTAGCGCCGGATGGATTACCCTTCTGCATATTATTATTTTTGACTTTACATATGCCATAAGTCAGTCAGTCAGTTTAAAATATGAACATGTAAACTCCACACAGGGCTTAGCCCATCTTTCCTATGAAGTCGGGTATTGGTTAGATTCCAGCTCAAATATGTGGGTAAGCAAGAAAAAATATAGGGGCAATGATGCCATTAGTGATTTAGTTTAGATTTGAGTCCATCTGTTTCGTAGTATGGTGGGCTGTTGCTAAAGCTTGCTTTAGATGGCCATGTTGTGACATGTGCATTGACTTTGTTCTTTTTTTTTAACCCTCAACACTTTCACATAGCACACTGGAAATAGTGGCTGTATTACAATATATTCATTATAAGTGTTTTTTCATGTTCAATGAAATTCAATACTGATGCCTCAGTGTTGATTTTCAGCTTCTTATCAACACCTACTTATGACACCTAACTTGTATTTTATTTACAGCAGCTCGTCTCATACATTTATTGGTATGACAATTCCACGCCTGAAATTAAGGACTGACATTCGCCATATGGTAATAGACAAGAACAATATGTGAGACAAAACAAGTCCAAAGGACCAGTTTGAATTTATAAGGGTGTAACTCAGTGAAACATGTGGCACACAAGACCAAAGAGTAGAGCTGTTCTCTCAGTGTGACATTGTGCAGGGTGTGTGTGTGTGTTTGTGTGTTTGTGTGTTTGGTGTGCAGGGGGTGACGGGCGGGAGGCATTGGCAATGTCAGGTTGTAGAGACAGACGAGGATTTGGAAGAGTCAAGTGCCACTGAAAGAGAGGGTGTTGGTGGTCTTCAGAGCTGCAGCAGCTGCCTCTGAAAACAAGTGGATGAAGTAAGAGAGAAGGAGAAAAAAAGCTTAAAAGAGGGACAGACGAGTGACGTCAGGTTTTATTTTCTTCAAGTTTAATCTGTTGGTAGAAAGAGGAGAAAAGAGTGTTTGGCTGCAGCCCATACATGCTCTAAAAACATCGTATTTTACTCTGCTAATCAGTGTACAAGTGCAACACTATATACAAACCACACAAATTCCTCCATCGTTTTCCTCTGCTTCTGTTTATGCATTCTGCCAAGGTGCTGGTTTGACAATAGGCCATTCATTGTGGAGGTAGAGGAGAAAGACTTTGGATGTTTCCTGTGTCTTTTTTGTGAAAGGAGGGCGGGGGCATGAAAATAGGAGGAGGTGGATGTGGCGGAGACGAGGACGGACGGATGCATATTCCTGAAACAGCAAAATACAACTGAAAAGAGGCAAAAAAGAAAAGTAAATCAATGAGAGGAGTGAGAGAGAGAGAGAGACTGGGGTGAGTAAAAAGTAAGAGGGTGACGGGAGGGAGAACTGGGATCACAGAAGGAGGGAGGGGAATGGGGGATAGGGAGAGAGAATGGGCTACCATGCCGAATGAGTGAGAGAGGCGGAGAGGAAGCTGAGCTCCATCCGATGAAATGAGGTGAAAGTAATTCAGCATTAATCAAGGCAGAGAAAAAGGGAGCAAATACTGTGTTTTCTACCCTCTCATTTACTGAGGACCTGAAAGGCAAGGCGTGAATGACGGAACCTACAAGGTCCAGCTGAGTAGCACCACTGGACCAGAGCATCACACCATGTCTGAATCGAACACCATTGCTGCTTCTACTGCGGACCAGGTCAGTTCTTGATGATCGATTTCTTGGTGGATTTTTTTTTTTTCATTTTTACTTGCATCAAGAAGCAGGTCATTTTTTACTCTCGGCACTAGAGAAAACACATGAAGGATCTAACTTCTATAACGTACAGTTCCAGTCAGAGGTGAACTGTGTTTAGATCCTAATTTAAAAGTAGTTAAAGGCAGTTTATAGGAGCAACCAACTTGAGTGTGTTTCTTAGACTATCAAAGAAATGATTGTTTTGCCTGGAGCTGCCTGGACAACGGTACTGGCTCCTGAAAGAATTGAATTCAACAAGACGTGCTATTGTCTACGCCGCCTTATTTTTCGGTGATCATTCAGGAGGTCTGTGACGACTCAATACCCCCCGCACCATGTGAGGGGGGAGACGTAGCTCTTTAAAAACCTGACCACGTGTGGCGGCCCTGAAAAGTTCTTATAAGTAATTGCAGTGGGAAGTCCGGGCTACCACTGTGAGAGATGGGACTGGTAAGGAAGTGGGCCGCACCGCCGTGTGTGTGAATGAGAGTGACAGAGTAGAAAAGTAGAAGGGTCCAGAAAAAGAAGATATTTATGCCCCAGTGCCCTCCCCTACCACAAGTTGCTATAAGCAAACACATTGGCACAGACGTCCTGTTGCTTTAGACGGTAGCTGACTTTGAAACAATTAAATTGTCCTCCCCGTTGAAGATAAACAGGTTATTTATGATATGCCAGTTAAACAAAATGTGTGCGTGCATATGTGTGGACCCCACCATGTTGCTTTGCTATGCTTTAAGCCAAGTCCTTGTCTCCTGTTTCCGATGGCTACTGCCGATTGACTTAGCACCTACGCACACACTGAGGCATCTCTTACATGCATTTTGCATTTCAATAAAAACAGTTATATTTACAGCTTTATATGTCCAAACATTGAATTTTTGATTATCAAAATTAAATTGGCATATTTCATTGTTTGGACAATTCTCAGAATAGTGTTTACAAACTATCATTATAAATATTCTATTACTATACTTCTCAACCCTATTGATTGCGATAAGATACGCAATATTACTTTTATGTTAAAATGCTTATTTACTTTTTTACTCTTTTTATCAGAGCATACACTATAATAATAATACTAATAATAATAATATGTCCAATTACTATTATTATTATTATTATTATAATAGTGTATGCTCACTGATAAAAGAGTACAAAATTAAATAACCATTTTTAACATAAAAGTAATATTGCGTATCTCATTGCAATCAATAGGAGTGAGAAGCGTGGATTCCAATAATGCCAATTTTATTGATATGACTGCTATGGAACTCACATGGATGGTTGTTCAAGCGCTTTTTGCCCCTTTTCACAGTTCTTGAGTACCACACAACATATTTAGCTGTGCCTTAAATATTTTGATCTTTGGTTTGTGGTCTAATATATATAATTTTTTTAGGCGCTGTATGTTAAAGGCTACCTATAATATTCTTCTTTTCAAGTGGCAGTCATAATATTTTTCAATGTTCAGATTTAAGTATGTATTTAAAATTGTCAAACCAAAATGCAAGAATATTAAAACAATGTTATATGCTTAAAAATGCTCAATGCACTCAACTCCCTGACAGAATACCACAAAAAAAACATTAGAAATGATAGAGCTTAATCTTCCACAATTATTCCAAAAGTGTGTATTAGACCAGCATCACCCTCTTGATTTAATTAAGCAATATCTTTGGTCAGGAATTACAACAGTGCCAGAGGTGTAGTGATTAAAATATTAAGCAAGGCTTGTCAAATAATAAAGTTCTACATGAAGCGCTTACATTGATTAGTAAATAGAAACTCCAGAACATAAACTAATTTCTCATAATTCCTGTACAATTATTAATGTTGTACTAATTCTGGTTACATTTACAATTTTACATTTAAATTGTCAAAATATCTCAGCACTCTTTATTATAAGGTAGAAAATGAAGATAACTTACCTGTATACTCCGATAACGATTTTTTTTTGCATTCCTTATTTTGAAAATATTGTAGCGCACGATGAAAAAAAAAACATGAAACTACATTGTCTGACTTCTAGACACTTAATGCACATAGATGCTTTCATTTTGAGTCTTTAGTTACAGCCACACTTTAAAAAATCCCGTCAGTGGTCATATTAATATTAATTTCTGTTTTGGTTGTAATCAAGGAGTTCATCCATACATTTTCTGAACCGCTTTATCCTCACAAAGGTTGCCGGGGGTTCTGGAGCCTATTCCAGCTGACTTTCTTGCATGAGACCCTAAATCAGTGGCCAGCTGATCGCAGGGCGTTATTAAGGAGTTTTCACTTTAAATTCTAAGTGCATTGCCGTCGCAATAATTTTAAGGCTACTTGCTAGAAAAAAATACTAACTATTGACTGAGGCCTGTAGAAGATAAACATGTTTCCAATTATATAAAATGCTAAGCCCAGAAATATTAACAGTTAACCTCTCAGTGGCAGATTGAACTCAAGGTGTTGCGACAGTGGTCTGAATTCCTCCGAATTGTTGACATGCTTGACTAATAATTGAAATAATGAGTTGACATTGACCGGAACTTCATTTATTAACGAGAAGTTCTGACATCCTCCCTTTCGAATAAAACATTAAGTGAAATCATTTGAAATTAATGTCATTGGGGGGCTAATTGCTCAGTTAATGCTTTTTTCTTTGAGTTGTTGAAAATAATAATTTTTCACACTAGACTCTAAAGCCATTCTGCAAAATGCCACATTGCATTAATGTGCCTGATTTATTCCCTAAATTTACTTGTATTCTTGATGATTGATATTTTTAGGAACATAGCTGATCAAAACCAATTTGACGGAGAAAAGAAAGCTTAACAGATTGACCTAAATTATTGGTTTGTAAATAAGAAGATTTTCTGCATCTCACAGTAGCATGCCAAGTAGATAATGTGGCTTATTTTGTTGAAAAGTACATTTTATTCCCAGCGATTCTCCCAGGTTGGTTCCTATACAAACCAATGTTCCCTTTTAGAAAACATGAAGGTTTACGAACTGTTTGTTCTCACGATTCGGTCTGAAATCGTAATTTTCAGAGTTGTTAGTTGTAGAAGATACAAAATTAGAATTCACATGAAATAAAACTGAATGAAAATAAATTGGTCAGAAAATATCTAAGAAGGGGTAAAATACTTATTACGCACTGAAAAATATTGCATTCATTTCCATGCATTTTTAAGGACTGTGTGAAAAATTCAAGAATTTTCCAAACCATGAAAACACCCATAGGAATTTTTCAAGACATGGCATAAAACACAACACAAATATATTTTCGTTTCAGTGCGGGCCATGCGAAATGTACTTTGGAATTTGGTACAGGGACAGCAAAGGTTTGTCCTTGCTGACTTGCCAGTGTCAATTTGAAAAAATAAATAAATAAACGTCTAGAAAATGGTGCACAGACTCAATTTGTGCAAACAGACAGAGATGCTACTGCTCATGTGAGAGTGATGTTGAAATCTTTTTTTGTCAATTCATTAAAGCATAACTTATTATTATTGTTCGAAAACTGATCATCTCTAAAGTATGTATGTATGTATCATGGGCAAACCTGTATCGATCCACAGAGCTTGATTTTCAATTTGTATTGCGTTGATTAAAGAATTGTGGAATAATAGTTAAGAGTGTCAATTGAGGGAAGCCTTCCATAGGTTATGGATTAGCCAGAAGAGGGCAGTGCTGAATGATTGTTGTCTGGTCTGTAGGTTGCCTTTAGGTGAGGGATGGATTCCCATTTGGTGGTTGTGTAATTGGAAGTGGAAATGGTTGTCTGTCTCAGTGTATGCCATAGCGGTATGATTGTGAGTGCAAATGATTGTTTTTCTGTGTGCCATACGACTGACTAGCAACTACTCTTCCACAATTGAGCTTAAAATCACCGACCAACATTGGTAGACACTTTGGGACACTCTTTGACCCAGTCACTTAACACCAACGCAAACAACGTTAGCACGAACATGCCGACCTTATACATAGTAATTTGAAAATCAATTTACCATGCAAGAAAGTAATATAGGAAAATACATCAAAGTACTACACTTGTTAAGGAGAAATTGTGAAAATCTAATTTTCTCCTTATTTTCACTTCACATTGTCATTACATTCATAGTCTTGAGTTGGTGAAGGCATTTCCAACGCATTGTTGATTTGGCAGCCTTTTTAATTTTCGTCACAGTCTTGTGGACGAAAAAATGTAATGCTCTTAGTCATATTTCAGTCATTCCAAAATGTGTTAGTTTTCACCAACAATGTTTTTTTTATAGTTTGAGTCAACAAGTACCTATTCCAAACGTTTCATCTTTAAAATCCAAAGCTTTTACTCCCCCCAAAATTCCCAACATTTTTAACTGAATATTAACCGATTTGTGCAATGGATTTAGACAGTCCAAATACAGATTAAATGGCATACTCTGCATGATGAACTATGTTAAAATGTACTTTCCATAACATACAATGCAGACGTTGGCACCACATACAAACAAAAATATTTGCCTGCACTCCATTTACAACAAAATGTGAAAACGAAATAATTATATGAATAGTTAAAATAATGATTGAGTATTCGATAACAGGAGTTTTCATGTTATCCACTTTCTTTTCTCTGGGTTATCCGCTTTGCTCCCACATACCAAAAACAACCCATGCTTGGTTAGGCACGTTGAAGACTTTAAATTGCCCCTACGAGCGTGAATGGTTGTCCGTCTGCTTGTTCTCTGCACTTGGCTGCCCACTAATTCAGTATCTCTACCGCCTGGTGCCCGTCGTCCACTGGCATAGGCTCCACACCATCTGCAACCCTTGTGAGGATAAGCGGTACCGAAAATGAATTGATGAATTAAAATTATAATACATTATTTACTGAAACAAATTGTATATGTTAAAATAACTAAATTATCTTTGAATAAATATCACTGTGACAAACTTTCAGGTACCATTTCAGTTATTGTGGCCACCAAATTGGTCGACTCCCAAAGGGTCAATGCATAGGGTTCTTCTAATTATGTTTGAAATATAATCATTTATACTTGCGTTGTTTCCAACCAACCATGTTCCGTTATAAACATTGTTAAATACAGTCACCGGTAAGGGCAAGGGCATCACAAGAGGGACACGAACAAACACTGCAAGTTTGCAGGGTGACTAAATACACGAACAATGACCACATGTCATACATTGTGAACAAATGACAAAGTATGTCACATATTCTTCTAATCACTCAAACTCATTATCATCTCATTATATTAAAGTTAACCACGACATGTCACGTCATGGAAAAATGTTCGTCAACGAAATATTTTCGTTATCATCATTGCTATCAAACACACTTCTCAAATCATGCTTATCAAAGGAAACAGTTTGACTACTTATTTTTTCTTTTTCGATTTGTTTTAAGGTCGTATTACTTCCTACATTGCGGAAAAGTTTTATCTAAACGTCAATTGAAGAGCTTAAGACAGAAATGCATCACAGTTATATCCTCGAACAAAACATCTTTCTACTATTTGCTTTAATAAATATATTACTTGAAAAAGCAGGCCTTACTACATAGTATATCTCAACTCAAATGCTCCTAAAATGGAGCAAATTATGAAAGCTAAACAGAAAATGTGTGTGTTTGTGTGTGTGTGTTGAAGGCTGATTACAGTGGGAGGGTTGAGGGGGGCGGGGGGGTGCAGGTGAACAGCTTGCGAGGGCAAACCACTCCGCGGGCTGAGTCTCGCGCATCACTTGACAGCCATACCCAATGAAGGCCTACGCACAAGTGAACTTATTAAGCAAATGAGTGAACAAGGCAAAGGGAAGGGGAGTGTTGCAGAATTGTGTTGCCATAGCTTTAATGATCGGACTCTCTGAAAACCTCACTCTCTGGCAGTATTAGATGCTTCCATTTCATACTACATATTGCTCAGTTTAATAAAATTGCAACATCTGTCTAGATTTTCCAAATATTCTCCCAATTCATTTCAAGTGTTTTTATTTGTTTATTTCGATTGTAGATTTAGTACTTTAAAGGTCCACTGATTCCCCCTGAAGTTACTTCTGAGTACCGACTACAAATACTCTTCTAAATTGTGTGCAATGACCGAAAAGCTGTGACTTAATGGAGTATGAAATTTACTGTAATTCCTATACCATAAGGTTTTCCTGAGAAAGGAATGCCATCCAATTCCATTTGTACAATTAATCACACTCTAAATATTATCTTTCTTGCACACATGTTAATCATCATTGTCATCATACATAAATCCATCCATACATACATACATACATACATATATCTTCTGCTATATTTGAGGATGTTTTGTGAGGGCAGCAGCTTCAGCAGTGAAGCCCAGACTCACCAGCAACCTCTTCCAGTTCCTTTAGCGTAGTCTCGAAACTTATTTAGTCAAGTCTGGAGACATAATCTCCCCAGTGGATACTGTGATGACCCCGAGGCCACCTGAAATCCTCAATAAGTAACTGTACAGGGGTCATCCTCTTCACTTCAGTTCATCTTTTTCTTGGCCTGAATTACAACTGTGGTCTCCAATTTTCTTACTCTATTTTTAAAGTTGAAAACAGACAGGCTAACCTAGCTCTTTGTATGTGTCCAATAAATCAGGATATAAACAATATTTTTTTATTGATGTTTGGTCAATGATTTTGAGGCTCCCATGATGCTGATCTTTAGAGAAGATAAAAAGATGACCACCTTTTGCAAATGGCCATCATTAATACTCTTACTCATGATTGACTTTACCTATGTATATAGTGCATGCAAAAAAATATTTTTGGTGATATTATTTGGTTGCCAGCCCAACGCAGGGCACAAGCAGACGGACAAACATTTATCCTCAGACTCATACTCAGGGCTAATTCAGAGTGTACTTTTGTAAACATATACTAGTCTTACTCATATAGTTAGATATACTGACCTCGGGATAATTTTTCATCTATACCAATACTTTAATTTTTGGATTATAAGGAAGGGTATTGCAGTATATGTCACAGTACAAAGTACCATCACAATCACCTCAATTTATCCAACATTTTCAATTCATCCAACATTTTTCTACACTTACTGATGAATACTTAACAAACATCTACTATGTTTATCAGTTATGATTACTTTGATCGAATCCCATCTTAATGTTTAATAAACCTACTTTTCATGTTTTTTGGGATGTAGTAAAAAACTGAGAATACATAACATTGTAAGGTCATCAATTTTATTCATTCAAAATAAACAGCAAAAAAAATTGGGATGAGATTCTAACTAAAACATCGGAAAAAACAGCAGTTGCGTATTGTTGACTTATTTTCAGTTAAAATACACCTGAGCCACCTTTGAAGATTACCAATTGAAGACATTTCCAGTCTTAACTTTAACGTTCATTCTTTTCTTCTTCATTTCATCTTCCAAATGGTTGCGTGGGTTGCTGGAGCCTAACCCAACTGTCTTTGGGAAAAGGCAGACTACACCCCAAACTGGTTAGTCAGTTAGTCATAGGACACACAAAAAGGCAAATAACCATCCACACTCCCAATTATACTGCCACCAGCAGGAATCAAGCCCACGTCTGGCCACACTGTTGTCAGGCGAGTGAATCTCTACACCACAAGGCCCTTAGCTTCTACTTTCTGAATGAAAGTTCTACTATAGAAACATTTTTCAACCCTTCTAAGCCTGATGCCTCATCTATTGATTGTTGTCATTTAGCCAAGCAAAAGGTTTTATTCAGTTTCTGTCCAACAGGATCTTTTGGTATGTGGCTCCCAATGGTGAAAGGTTGAGAAGCCAGTCTACACTGTCTTTAGGCCTATTACTCTCACATCAGAGCTTACTTATAAAGAGCGCTTAGAACAGTCTGTTTTTAGGGGATCCGGTGGGCTTTTTTTCCTGTAATGGTTGAGTGGTTTCAGTCATTGCAAACAAGGATGTTTACAAAATTCTGCATAGGCTGAATAAAAATTACGTGTGCCACTTTGAATAACTCATCCACCATCTTTGATTGGAAAATAAGATACATATTTTTGTAGTTGTTGATGTTCAATTTATTGAAAACGACAATTTAAATATCGTGTCACATTTTTTTCAAACATGCTACCCATTTTAGTGGTACTGAATGAATCTGATAGGAATATGTTCCATTCTTGACCTGCTCCATGATGAATTGCATAATTTATTCTTCTCCTATAGTAGTTTTCAGAAAAGGGGTGATGGGGGTGCTGTAGCCTATCACAGGTAACTATCAGCTCTTGCTGTGGTACGTTCTGAGCCAGATATAAAGTAACTTTTAACACTCCCAATCACACTTTTGGATAATTTCAGCTTACTATGCGGTAGAGAGGAGACTTGAGTCGCCGGAGGGAACGAAGAGATTTGAAGAAGTGCATGTACGATCAATAATGTTCCTGCCATTATTCGCTCAGAGCGCCGCCATCTTATCTATTACGAGTAGTTAAACATGCTCTGACTAGCCAGATGCGAGTAGCCTTGATACTTGTGTTTGTAGTGTTTACCATGTCAGGACATCCCAATATAGGTTAAGGTTGATCGAAAGTCTTGTGGTTGATCATTAAAATATCAGGCTTGATACCTCCGTAATTTGTATCTCTTGCAATTATTGCATCCAGAGCCTTGGTGAAAACTAGACTGCGACAGAAACACTTGCTATTTGTACTGCTCGTGCAGGATACACCTTTTGGGAAATCAAGTAGACAATACCTTCGATTCATACAGTATCTCAGAAATGCCACGTGTGATGATTTTTCTTAATATTTTCCCTTCAATGTAACACATTTGTACTCCAATAAACCATAAATATTGAGGTGACAATTGTGAATCAAGGGGCGTCTTATACGAGAGAAATTGTAAAATTCAACAATTTTAAGTGTACGGTTTATATGCGTAGACGGTCAATGTGAGAAAATACGTTGACATATTTGGTTTCAAAGAGACACATGCATTCTCAAATGAGGCTCAGGTGTTCTTTAAACAAACTCGTCTTTTCAACAGGCCTTGACTTTGATTTTTGAATATTCATATTTTACTCTGACTGATACACTGATATCAGCACAACTAAGTGTTTTGATTTTTCAGTTTTACAATGTTATGGTAGTACTAACTAAATTTCATTGACACTAGTGTTTGTATTGTTGTGAAATGTAAATAAAATTGACTTGATCGATGCACGTGTTTCAAAAAACTAAACATTAACTCAAAAGGGACCTTGAAAATAGGCAAAAGTTGCTAAAACTAGGGGGTGAATAAGGCAAGGCCATGTGTGGTCTTATGTAAAGCCCAGATGGTCCAAAAAAAAAAAAAAAAAAACGTGACAGAGAAATTGAGTCAGTGACTGGCTGACCCCACAGCTTACAGGAACCAAGACCATAGGCCACAGCACCTGGGTGCAAATTTAAAGGTCATTTGAATTGTGAACATATAATGAGAAACTATGAAGTTTTAGTTTTTCCCATAATATCAAAGTGTATCATTCTTCGGTTGAGTTAGTCCCTCAGCCTGGAAGCAAACACGCTTTGTTTTGACATGAGTACATTTCCTAACCAATTTTTTAAATTTAGCATTTCTCCAAGCAGATTTTTTTTCTTTTGTTTTTATTGCTAAACTGTTTATTTTGTTGCATTTGTTGCATTTATTTTATATGTACATGCAATGCAACTTTAAACTAGTCCCTGGGCTTGCAAAACCGGTAACTGCTGGTTTGTGAATAAAGCATACAGCTGTTTTTGTTTTGTAAGAATGCCTTCTAATCCCAAAGCTTTATTTTATTGTTTTATGCATTTTTAACAATTTCGGTAAAACATAATAAAAAATCAAACTCCCATTAAAAGTACACAACAACTCAATTACCAGGCATAATTTTATATTAATCACAGTTGGTGTTGTTGTTTTAACTTTGCCACCCTGATACAAAGCAGCTAGGTGGTTTGTGATTGTTTGAAATGTCTACACCTCATTACAAATCTTGGAATCCAGTGTGAATGAGATTGGAATATTTAAATGACCACAAATCAAACAAACCAAAAGCAGTACAAATGCTTTTAACTATTATCAAAAAAAAAAAACTGAAATCCATCTAGATGCAAAATATTGTATTACTCAATTCTCTGTAACTTTTAGTCTGCATAATAAAACCTAAATTTGTGATACATTATCACATATTGTAAAAATGTACCTAATTATAAACTTTGTTAACATACTTAAAACCTAGTAATCACTTGTTTAGTTTGAGACTATGGCTGATTTGTCTGAGCTGAAACTTAAACAGGACCTCCATGTTCAAACATCTGCGTGTTTTCTCTGATAGCCAAGTGTGACATACATTATATATTAATTTTAGAAAACTAAAACAGCAGACAGCTGCACGATCTCTCCCTCTCTCTCTGGCTTTTTCTTTTTTCCAAAATCAACTTTACACATGGTTTGTGCAATCTGTAAACTGCTGCGAGAGCACATCAACACCGCTGTGAAAGGTTTCATTCTACGCAATCTCCTCACCAACACATGTTTGTTTAACTCCCTGGTTGCGCCACCTGCTCTAAGATTAAAGGATGCTCAAGACAAGACCTTTCTCTATCATCACACCCCCCAAAGACCTTTGCCCCCAAAGCACAGAACTGGGTTTTTTTAGTGGTTGGGGGTCAAACTCCTCACCACATACCTAATATAAAGCTCAAACCTTTAAATTGTCTACTTCCGTAATCTATGTTGGTGGTTAAGTGTATGTAACATGAAAGGAATATGGCATTTTTTTTAGCCTGGTTGAAACTTCAGTATTTTCTTGTTATACAATGTTCACTTTGTTTTGTACGCTGGTCAGGAATTAAAAAAACACCCTTAGACGTAATGATTAATGTGAATGGGAATCACAATATACTTTAGGCTTATTCAAAATGAAAAAAATGAGTAATATTTTTTTGCCTATGCATTTCATATGCTCTACTGAAAAAAAACAGACTAATGTCTGGTGACAGGCCTTCTAAAGAATGGCGTATGGGTTTACAGTAGTACCTTGAGATACGAGCTTACAGCGTTTCGGGACTGAACTCGCTTTGAATGGTTTTGCTGGTGTCTTTTTCAGATGCTTGCTTTGGTTTCAAGTCCATTGAGTTTCCGCAGATTATCGACACAGTCTCGTTTGCATCCAATGACCCCCATTTAAATGGCCTCAGATAAGTCATCAGCTGTAGTCACTCATAATCACTCAAAAGAAGTTAAGAGCCCATGCCATGAAGCTCATTTCACTGACACAACTTTCTAAGTCACCAAAATTGCTGTATGTATATTTTTGACCCAGCAGATTTGATCACTTTTTTCTGTTCACCCATAATACAGTCATAAAAGAACCAAACTTCATGAATGTTTTTTGTGACAAAAACATATCTGTTCCAATCGCTCTATCAGAGAAAAATCAGAGTTGTAGAAATAACTGGAAACTCAAGAAAGCCATGACATTATGTTCTTCACAAGTGTATGTAAACTTTTGACCACAACTGTATATATGTGTTGGATACACACACACCTAACCCCCTCAGATATTCTCACAAGAGTTAATTTTGATATCTTTGCCAAACCCATGAATATGTTCAGCCTCCTGAAAACTTCTGGGCCATTGATAAATAGTTATTAAAAATATTCAGCACAGTCAGCCACATTAGAGGATTCCCATGCTGTTGTGCTGACCTCTAAGTTAGGGATAAGTAGTACTTTACTGTTTGCGTGCCGCATGTCAAAAAAGCCTTGCAATAACCAAAGGAGGAGAGTGACACAGCTGAACAGATCATGCCAGCTAGTTTCACTCGGGAAATTTTACTAGTATATTTGATGTTGATGTCGCACGAAGTGACTTGCCTGGACTATTAAAACAATGAATACTTCTGTCAACCAGAAAACATTTCAGCCAACTGCCCAGCATTATCGTTTTGTGCAGTAGGACAATGACCCGTCGGTAGGGTTTAAAGTAAGTAACTAAACGTTTTGGAGTGGCCACTCAAAGTCCAGACTTAAGTTAAATACATTTGTTGTGGTATAACCTAAAATGGTCAGCCCTTCCCCAAAAACCCAATATAAATGAGTTAATTCATTTGGCAATCTGAAAGATTTGATTTTGATAAGTATGTTGAAGATCGGTAATCGAGTGGTTAAAACATCCACCTCACAGTTTTTGATGGTTTGGAGTTTGCATGTTATTAGGCTGGTTGAACACTAAATTGTCCTTAAGGTAAATGTATGATATTCCAGATGGAAGGCAGCAAATACTTCAACAAGTACATTTAGCTGAAGCTGTACAGAAGGTGAGGAGAGGGTATCTGCTGGGTAATCTTGTAATCAGGATGTCAAGACCATATGCTCAGGGACTTGTAAGTTGTTGACATCACTTTAGATTCTGTCTGCTGCAGTTGATTCACCTCATACTGAACTTACAAATGAAAGTCTTTTCCATAAGATATCAATGGACATATGCTTGATTTTGGTGGTTTTCTCTGGGTGATCTGCCTTCCTCACATATCCCAAAAACAAGCATGGGACGCTGGTTGAACACTCTAAATAGTCATTAGATATAAGTATGTGAGCATAAAAGGTTGTTTGCCTCACTGTTCCTTGCGACCGGATGGAAACCTATTCACTTTGTTTCCTGTCTATTACCCATAGTTGGCTGGGATAGGGTCCGGCACCTCTGCAGCGCTTATGAGGATAACTGGATCAAAAATGAATGAAAGAATGAATCAATTCAATATGTACTTCTAAAAAAAATTAAATTAACTGAAGCCACATGTGCCTCCATTCTATCCCTCCCTTTTGACGTTCCAGATTTCATTTATTTTTCTCCTTTTTTATTATTTTATTTTTCATTTTATTGTTTTTTTCTCTTTATGCTCCAACCTCGGGTTTACAACTTAATACATTATGATTTAATACCTAGAGGTATTTATATCATAGTAAAATGACAGTAGTTAAATGAATTCAAGTAACCTCACGGTCTTAGGGCAGTGCTTCTTAACCCTGTTAGAGTTGCCAAACCCAACCAGTTTCATTTGCACATTCACTTAACCCCACCAGTTTCATATGCGCATTCACCAAACCCTACTTGAATGCAAAATAAAGTATGATTTTTTTTTAATTCAAGATATATCAATTCCTCGCAGCACTGATTGGCCGAGCAATGTCACATGGTCATGTGAAGCTTCACCGAACCCCTGAGACCGACTCATCGAACCCTCAGGGTTCGATCGAACCCAGGTTAAAAACCTCTGTCATTGAGGTCCATTCGGCTGACTTTGGTATGGTCAGGCGGGGGGTCGATTCCCGTGGTGGCGGTATGATTGTGAGTGCAAATGGTCGTTTGTCTCTCTGTGTACTCAACGGCTGACTGGTGACCAGTCGAGGGTGTAGTATGCTTTTTTCCCAAAGTTAGATGGGTTAGGCTCCAGCAACACTTGCAACCCTTTTGCGGATGTGTTTTATGGAAGATAAGAATAAACTAATTTACTTCACCAGTAATGTGTTTTACAAAATGCATAAAGCAAATGACGTTGCATACAACGGTGTGGTACTTGTTTACTGAGTTTTATGGAAGCTGGTGTTTTTGCAGAATTTTGCTAAAACCTCTCTCTAATCAATCAAAAAGGTTGAAAGCAAATAGATAATCCACTTGGCATTGACGTCTCAGAATATATAATACAATGGGTATAACCTATCCAATTCAACATTAACATGACATTATTGTGATTTTGTTGCAGAATGGAGCAGTTCCAGGTGAAGCGGCGAATAAGGATGAGAACTCTCGGAGGGGGAATTGGGGAAATCAAATTGAGTTTGTCCTCACAAGTGTTGGCTATGCTGTGGGTCTGGGGAATGTTTGGAGGTTTCCTTACCTCTGCTACAGAAATGGAGGAGGTAGGCATTTCATCACAGAAGTTTTTTGACGGTTAGTTACGTGTTTTAACGTTGAGGTCTATGTATGTGTTTATTAAACTTAAACGTAAGTTGAAAAATCAAAAAAATATTTACTAAATCTTTTAGACTTGAACATTTCTTTGTTGTGTGCTAAAAATGCGATTTCTCATCTGAAGTGACAAAATTGCGTACATTTTCTTGATTTCTGTATATGAAACCTACTTGTTGTTTTTTGTTTGTTTGAACAATTAGTTGTGCATTTTCTAGTTTTTATTTCTGCTGCTTATTTTTCCAATATGATAGACATTTTGAAAATGATTACTTGATTTGACTTTTATTTTACTTTTAAGTAAATATGGGTCAAAATTGACCCTAACATCATATATGTTACTTTAGTTCATATTATTCGAAGGACAGTATAGAAAACTATGGTCATTTAACCGATGTGTTCTAATACTTCCCAGAAACAGTTTGGTGGCATAAAAACCTTATAATTCAACTGTGATTTTTGGGGGGCATGTTTTAAATATTGTAAAACGAGTATTCTAGAATTCTCTTGGATCTTGAACGTATTTCTTAGTGATGACTAAATTGTGACTGTTCTTTCTCTAGGTGCCTTCATGCTACCATACTTTATCATGTTGATTTTCTGTGGCATTCCACTCTTCTTCCTTGAGTTATCCTTCGGCCAGTTTGCCAGTCAGGGCTGTCTGGGAGTCTGGAAGATTAGTCCAATGTTCAAAGGTTTGTGTGCTTGTAATGTATACTAGACTTAGATTTCCCGAGAAATAAAAACTGTTATGTACAATATTGGGAGAGAGATCATCCTGACAAATCAAATTTGAACATAAGTGCATTATTAAACATTACAATCAAGCAAGATAGTTTTACTGTTAAGTCAAACATTACTGTTTTATAACATTTAAAATGCATTTTTTTATATTCAACTAGAATAATAATGCTCTCAGTCTTCCTTGAAAAAATATCATGGAAAAGTAAGTTTTGTTTTTGTTTTTTTAAGAGTAACTAACCTCCCACAATGTGTCAAAGCTGGCAAAGGATGTTGCGAATGGTTATTAAATGTAGGGTCACTTCCTTCTGTTATATAGTCCAAGGTTTTGTTTATCCAACTATTTAATTCAACCACCAATGTCTCAATTCAGTGGCATGTCAAAAGCATTAACACACTTCTTTTGAAAATAATGTATTTTTCTTAATGTCATGCATACATTTTTAGGCACAAAAGTGATGCATATTGAGTGATCAGTATTTTTGACCATTGTAATTAGTGCTTCTTTTTTAAGTCTTTGAATGTTTGTAATCTATCACAATTTAGCACTTTCTTTTCTTTTGTTCTTCGGCAGGTGTTGGTTATGGAATGATGGTGGTGTCCACCTACATTGGCATCTACTACAATGTCGTTATTTGCCTTGCCTTCTACTATTTTTTCTCATCTATGACAAATTTGCTACCATGGACATACTGTAATAACCCCTGGAATACACCTGATTGCAGTGGAGTTGTGTCTCAAGTAAACACTACCATGGCTAACGTCACCCGCAGCATGGTGGAGGGAGTGACTGAGTTAGTTAACCGCACCAAAAGAACCAGCCCAAGTGAGGAATACTGGAAGTAAGTCCCATCAAAAGACCATTTTGAATGTTGAATCATGTCTGACACTGGTTTTGAATCACTGCTCAGCCCTTCCTATCTAGACTTTCCATGGTCTGTCAGTGCTTGTATGTCCACCAAAATGTCAAAGACATGTTAGAGTGAACACATTGTGTTCAGAAATATACCCTCCAATTGATTGGTGGTTAAGGTATTTTGTCTTGAGTGGACACTAAAGTCATTTTGCAATCATTTGAACAATTTCCTGCAACAGAAAGGCACTTTCTAAAAAGAGTGTGACTTGTTTGAAATATGTTATCTGTGTAAGTTTTTGACGGACACAGTGCTTTCAAGTGAATTTGTTTTGTGATTGATTTTTTAGGTTTTGAGGGGACACCTTGAATGCTATTTGGAGCCATGTTAGGATCAGTTATGCAATTCTTTTATTTGAATTGCAAGGCCCAACATGCACATGTTAGATAAGATTGGTTTCCATCTACTTTCTCTCCAGTGAACATTTAATTTTTTCTAGCTGCCTTCAAATTTAGGAGATTTTATTGAATAATGTACAGCTTATTTATTAAGTGATACACAGTAAGTTTTAAATAAGGGGCCATTTCAAGACACTTTCTTTTTTAATTAAAAATATATATATTTAAAAAGTTTACAAAGGTGGGTAAAAATTCCTTGTATATAAATAATCTGATAAATTGAACATATATTATGTTACAAACCTGAAAAAACTAGATTCAAAGTTATAAAGAAATGTCATTCCAATGTTATGTAAATGTGAAATGTGAGCTTTTGGTGACAAAAAAATTAAGATGAAATTGTAGTTGTGAAAATGTATAATCTGGTCAATATGGAGCAACACAGTTTAAAGGATGGACATAAAAAGTTTTTTGCATGTTTTTTTTCCCTCCCCAGGCATTATGTATTGAACATTTCTGATGACATTGGAAACTTTGGAGAAGTGCGTCTTCCCATACTGGGATGTCTGGCTATATCCTGGGTAGTCGTCTTCCTCTGCCTCATCAGGGGTGTCAAATCTTCTGGAAAGGTCAGTTAAACATCTTTGAATAAGTGTAACTTCAAAAGAAATCGCAGTTGGATCCAATGAACACAGACTGAGCATGTCAACGCTGTTCTACAGAAGTCATGAAGTTCTTGTTTACATGCATTTGCAGGTGGTTTACTTTACAGCCACATTCCCATATGTTGTACTGACCATCTTGTTCATCCGTGGGATTACGCTGGAAGGAGCCATCAATGGAATAATGTATTACTTGACTCCACAATGGCAGAAGGTCCTCGATGCAAAGGTATTTTTTTTTGACCCGGCATTTAGGTATTTGCATAAGAAGTTTATTTGCTTTGATATGTTGTGTTTCTGTTATGGTTAATACAATCTTAAAAACAATCATATTTTAAATTCGGAAATAGAAACACATTTTTGGTAAAAGTCATCATTTTTAATAGCTTAATAACATCAATATTTAGTGGTAGTTATATACTATCTAATATTAATTTACAAAGATTTTTTTATTTTTATTTTTTATCCAGCCTGCTTGTCCCAACCCAATTTTCCCTCATTATTTGTCACTTGCATCATTAAAATCGATCAAAACAAAATAATTCTGTTCGTGTTGTTACGATTTTACACATGTATTAAAATGTTCCAGAAATATTTATTTCTTGAGAATAAAAAAACAACGAAAAACGCTGATCGCCACAGCAATGTGAAAATAAATGGAAGAGGACGCATGACATCACTCAGGACCAACTCTGGCAATCTGGTCAACAGTGCAAAGAGATTAAAACATTTTTTGCCTTTTTTGGTTAATTTTACAAAGAAAGGGCCTACTGGTTGTAGTAGCTCAGTAAAGTTCAATCTATCTATTTAGTAAAGTAAGCCCTATGGTGACAGAATAATTTAGAATGAAATAAAAATGCCTGTTTTCCAAAACCTTTTCAGTCATCTATTTGTTGTGTTTTTTTTCTAGGTGTGGGGCGATGCTGCTTCACAGATTTTCTACTCCCTAGGATGTGCCTGGGGGGGTCTTATCACAATGGCTTCCTACAATAAGTTTCACAACAATTGTTTCAGGTATTTTGAATTAACTGGAAATGTCACTTCACTAATCACAGCACAAGGTCTTTTTGCATTAATATCTATACAGATCCAATTTTAAAAACGACATTTTTTATACCAGTAGTTGTTATAAGAAATGTTTATCCTGCATTCTGGCTATAACAGAATATTCTCTTTTTTTAATCACACTATGTCAAAGTAAATTGCCCAGCTCAGATATATGTTGTTGGAGGAAAAGAGCCCTACTCAGATACATGTTGTGGGAGGAAGAGAGCACTTTCTTCCTCCTCGGGTTCGATTAATTTCAAGTAGTGAGAATATTGATTATCTGAATGCTGGCTGAAAAGTCACTTTCATACAGTAAGTTTTTGTTATGAAGCGGGAAAAACAGATAACGACAACCTTGTATGAAATTTAAAGACATATCTGGCGATGTAACAGGGCTCTACTGAGGAAATATGGAAGTTCATGCAGTAATGAGTAAACAAGGGCAAAAGACACTTCAAATTATAAAGGGTGATATCTAATCCAATCTACAACCAGAATTTTAAAAATGACACTATATGTATAAATCTCATCTAATTTTCGGAACCAATTTATCCTCATTTGGGTCGCCGGGGGTGCTGGAGACCATACCAGCTGACCCTGGGCCAGAGACGGGGCGGGGTGCACCCTGAATCGGTGGCAATCCGCAGGGCACAAGGACACGGACAACCATGCACTCTCACAACCAAACCTAGGGGCAATTTATAGTGTCCATCAGCCTACCATGCATGTTTTTGAAATGTGGGAGGAAACCGGAGTACCCGGAGGAAACCCACACAGGCCCGAGGAGAACATGCAAACTCCCCTCAGATGGACATGACCGGGGATTTGAACCCCGAACCCCAGAGCTGTGAGGCCGACGCGCTAACCAGTCACACGCCTATATGTATACATATGTATAGTGTATCTATAGAACATTTTACAGCTAGTGAAGGCGTATATTTGTTTTTCTAATCATTTACTCATTAGAATTAATAAATGATAAAACACATGACTTCTTTAGTCTGGAAATTGATACATTTTAGATCACAAAAAAAATATTTTACTCGTGTTTGGAGCAATGGAAAATAATTTGAGATTGGGTAAAACAATAAAGAACTTATTTAGCCTGGGATTTTTATACTTCTATAACTCCACCTAATACAAAATGATTCAGAAATGAATGGAGGTAGGGAAATAAAAGAGCAAATTTACTTACACTATGTGGGTATCTGGGGAAAAGCTGAGAGGGTTCAAAGTGGGAACAAACTTGAATCTATCTGTGCATAAAGCTGTGTGTACTCTATCCTATTCTGCTTCTGGGGCATCATTCTGAATTTCCCTACTGCTGCAACATCAATCGGACTAGCAAATGAGAAGCAGTGCAACAATCTGCGGTTAACCTTACTGTTTACAAAGAAGTAAAGTAGTCTCACAGTAGGTCTATTATTCATAACAGTGGGTATAAGAGGTCTATAGGCACCGCTGTTAAATAAATGCCTGAAAGTAAAGTGGTGTGTTGTTCACTAGCTTGCCAAATTTGGATTATCTAAAAAAAATACTCAATGTCAACAGGTTATGGGTGTGCATATTTAAGCAACCAGAGTATATTAGGTCCAGTTTTGTTGTTGTTTTTGCCCGGTAATTAAGTCATTTTTCTATTGAGTTGCAGAAATTAAATGTCCCAATAAAAGTCGAGGTTATTTGAAATTGCCATCGTTACAAACAAAAACTTTTTATATCTGTGAACATTTTAGAGAAGGTTATATCATGTGCAATGTTTCAAGTTAGTTGTGATTGCTTTATATGCAATGAATTGTTTTATCAGACATCTAATTACCGTCCAATTTATGTTTCAATGCACAGAGACAGTATCATCATCAGCATAACCAACTGCGCAACAAGTGTCTATGCTGGCTTTGTAATTTTTTCCATCTTGGGCTTCATGGCACACCACCTCAACGTGCCTGTGTCAGAGGTAGCAGACCATGGCCCAGGACTGGCATTTGTTGCATACCCAGAAGCCCTCACTCTCCTTCCCATTTCTCCACTGTGGTCACTGCTCTTCTTCTTCATGTTAATCCTTTTAGGATTGGGAACTCAGGTAAGGCTTGAAAAACATTTCAACTATTACATTTTTTTTCCTCTGGAGGCCACATGATATGTGAGTCACTTTTTTATGTTGGGAATGTACAAAGGCAGTCTACAAAGTCATGACTACAGTGTTATTTCTTCTTTCAGAAAGAGACTTGTAAAATGATAGACACTGAACAAGAGACATATAAATGACATTTTCATTAATTTGTTGATTTAGTTCTGTTTGTTGGAGACGCTGGTGACAGCCATTGTTGATGAGATAGGCAGTGACTGGATCATGAAGAACAAATCTGTAGTTACACTGTGTGTGGCTATTGTAGGATTCCTCCTCGGAGTTCCACTAACAACTCAGGTAAAAATAAGAAATGCACTACATCATACTATAAATAAATGTAAAATTGTTATGTTTTTCTTGAATATTATTCAATTAGTATATTATTTTGGCAAAATAATCAAGATCTCAAAAGGAGTCAAAAATAGTATCCATTTCTTGAGTGTTGATGAAGTAAAGCCCATAATACTCTTCAGTCAACATTGTATTTGACTGTTGATTTTAATGTATCTTACATTATCTTTCTGCTTGGCCTTGACGCTTTTGAAACTTAACCATATCTGTTAGTCCCCTGTCTCGTGAGTGGCAATCCGCTTCTTTCTGAACTCGAGATTACGGAATTAGTAGGTGATCTCAAAGCATTTTTGGCCAACTTTTTTCAACAAAGACAATTGGGAAAGGAGAGCCTGCTTTTCTGCCAGTACTTATCTGGCTGGGTACACGATGGATTCCTTGGGTGCCTGGAAGAAAGTATGCCAGTCGCATATTTTCATCAAGAATATGAAAGATGCCAATCTGATTGAACCAATAGTGGTGAGATTCACGGTGATTGGAATTGGTGGAACCCTGACCCAACGTTGTTTTCAACGGACATTGGCGGCGTGCTCTGAATGGGATCAGTTGCCTAAATTGCTTGAGGGGTCTGCTAGTGCTGCCGAGGTGCAGATAGGAGAGCTTACCAAAGCTGGATATGGTGTGTGACCAGGCTGCTGGGATGAACTGCAAGATGAAAGTGGCACTTGACCTGAAAGAGATGCCAACTAGCCATGGAGAAGGAGCCTCTCATCAGAGAGGCCAGCAAAGACACACAATTCAATGAAATTGAGCATTGTGGAAACTGAATCCAGTAACATTCATATTGAAACAGAACAACCAATCTAGTTTTGGAAATGTTTAACTCCTGGAAAGGAGTTAAAGCTAATCTGCAGCTCAGCGCCCCTCTACTCTTTCCCACCACACTGGACTGAAAAACTCTGTGACTCATTGTTGTGACGTACCCTGGTCCAAACCTATTCGTACTTTTTATGGTGTCAACATTTTCATTTTGGTGTTTAGTGTATCTGTGCATTTGATGTCTGATTTTTTTGTTGTTGCAAATCTCTCATTCACAACCCAAAAGGTCAAGGTACCCACCATCCTACCTTCCCCATTGTTTTCCATTTCGCACTGTCCAAAGCGCTCTACGTAGCAAGTCGACAGGAAGCTCAGCCTGTATTTCCATAATGTAGTATGTGATGTTTTAACTGTCTCAGTCGGGCTGTTCTTGGAACACGTTTTCTTACACTTGTTGTAATGACTTACTGAATTCATTACATTATCATTTTATTATTGACCAAAGTTAATGTGATATATTTATTCATGAACAATTGGAGAATGTTCTGTCAGATAAGGAGAGCGTATGAGTGGTATATCGTGATTATCCAATGCCATGTATATATTTCCCTGTTGGGGAGAGCTGTTATGACACATTTTCTGTTCATGTCTACAGGCAGGAATCTACTGGTTGCTACTGATGGATAACTATGCTGCAAGTTTTTCGCTGGTCATTATCTCCTGCATAATGTGTGTCTGTGTTATGTATATTTATGGTAAGGCTCAGAATCAACACACATTACAAGTGTTCTTAAAACTTGGGATGATAGTGAATTTTTTTTAAGAATGTTTTCTCCTGAGGTACAAAGACTGTAGTAAATATAGATGTTCGTTGAATGCTCATACAAACAAAAACTAAATGAAATGAAAGGCTGCCATGACAAAAGTTCAGTGAAGAATTATAACACAAAAGATGGACGATGCTACGGTAAATAGAGGAAAATATAACAAATCAAGGCAATAATACATTTAAGCTAAGAAACTTAGACATCAGCCTGTGTTTGGCAGTAGAGCAAATTGTCGGAAAATGTCTTGTTTTTTAAGAGTACCCTAGTACATGTTGACAAGGACTAAAACCAGCTCTGTGATGGCTTAAATTCTGTTGGTAAATGATCACTTGTCTTCAAGGCTACTGGCTTGCTAACAGTTTTTCTTATTCCTAAATGGGTCCAATGAGGTTTGTGCTGTCATAAAAATCAAGATGCAGTGCATTTTCAGTGTGCAACTACACATTCAAGAAATATAAATAACATGGACTGTGTTTGCTTTGTGATCAGCCTAACCCCATCACTTACCTTTTGGAAATGGATCAAACCTAGATTGATGCTACTCATTATAACACAGAACACTCAATATTTTGTTACTACCATTTATGTTGTCACCTTAATTGTTTTTTTGCATGTACTTTCTTTGAATTTTAAATCACTCCTTTCCTTCAGGTCACCATAACTACTTTAAAGATGTTGAGATGATGTTGGGGTTTCCTCCGCCTCTCTTCTTCAAAGTCTGCTGGAGGTTCATCTCCCCTGTCATTATCTCTGTAAGTAAACACTCACAACAAAACACCATCTACATACTGCCAAAGCATTTGAGGAATATGACCTATATTCCAAGCTAATCTGGTGGGCTTTGTTTCCAATTGCGACCTCAGCGCAAATCTTTCTGAGGGGAAAGTCTGCAGCTGCTATCAGCCGAATTTCCCGAAAACCCATACAATGCTCGTCCACTAAGCTGTTGGACCAACCAATACATGTATTGTTGTGGATTACTGGTTAGACTCTAGGCCTATCCCTGACTCCAGAACTCATTGTGAACTACTGTCCAGGGCTGCCACTGACGCTGAAAATGTATTATCAAATACAAATATCTCTTAAACAATATCATTTGAATTTTTTTGCACTTTTACTGATTCATCTTTAATTTATCAATTGATCAACAATCTGTAATGCTTATCCTAATGAGACCGAGCTAGGATAGATAGTCATGTACTTACTGCCTGATTGGCTTGCCAGTTAGTAGTGCTTTCCCACATCCCACACATGTATATATATATATATATATATATATATATATATATATATATATATATATATATATATATATATATATATATATATATATATATATATATATATATATATATATATATATATATATATATATATATATATATATATATATATATATATATATATATATATATATATATATATATATATATATGTTTATTTATTTATTTTTGTTATATGCACTGCTCACTGATTTAATTAACTTTCTCCTCTTTTGTCCATAAAGTTCATCCTGATCTTCACAGTGATCCAGTACAAGCCTATCACCTATAATGACTATGTGTATCCTGGTTGGTCTTTGGCCATTGGCTTCTCAATGGCGATGTCGTCAGTGATTTGCATTCCCATCTATGCCCTCTACAAGATCTCAAGGTCCCCTGGGGCCACCTTCAGAGAGGTAACACAGTTTGAATTGTCATAAAACATTGTAAACTGAACTTTACCTGCTCTGATATTTAATCACTGATCAAAACACACCATATTTCTTTCGATATTATTTTGAATAAATAAACACCCCATTTGTAGGGTGGCCTAAATACAAACATGTTAGTTTAAGTACGACACGTCTTGTTAATGATAAAAATTTATAGTGACATAGATACAATATCAATATAAGAAATGTACTGAATATTTACCAGTTAAAATCAGACATTGGTTTGAATCGTTTATAAACATATTTGCCAAAAATAGGGGGGCTTTACACAAAAGATGATGACTTGAACTGAGAGACACAACCTTAATTTGTTATCTCCATTTTTTGTTGATATGACTCATTTATTTAACTCTTTAGCTGCCATTAATGGAGATCCAAACTATTTAAACTGGGAAGGTTGGCAGAGATTGGTTGTGAGGGTTGTAATCAGCAGAACGACAAGAGACGATATTTGAACACTTCTTGAATGATCCTCTAAATCAGGGGTCGGGAATCTTTTCTAATGTTATTTCTTGAGAGCATACTCTGAATTTAAAAGTCAAAATACAGTAACTGGTTGTCTTTTATTTTAGTAATTTCACTTCTTTTAAAGTGGAAAAAAATGAATACTTTTGACACCATTCTTATGCAGTTTCTAATCAATGAGAGTATGCATTCTAGCAGACTAATGCAAAAAAAAGATTAAAGCAGCACTGGACGTAGTATCTCAGTTCTGTCACCAGCGGGTTCCATATTTTAGCTCACAGGTTAGCGAAGATGCACCCATCGAAAGAGCCACATGTGGCTCCCGAGCCATAGGTTCCCCACCCCTGCTTTAAATCCTTCTCCCTTTTTTGCTCAGCGTTTGAAGAATGCCTGTCGAGCACATCCCAAGTGGGGCCCAGCCTTGAAAGAGCACCGCACAGGCCGTTACGCCACCACAGCGCCCGAAGAGACAGCAGAGTCTCATCCATTCAAGGAGAAGGTTGAGCTGAAAGAAGAGCTAAGGGAGGAGAAAGAGGAGGATGAGAGGAAGGGTGACTTCAGTGTCACCATCCAGGGAAGCAATGGCTCCACCAACACTCACAACAACCCAAATCAAAGTGCATAGATGCCATCTCCTCTCTGTCATCCACGACTGATGCCATCTCCCCTTTATCCCCTTTCCTTCTTTCTCCACTATCCACACCACACTTTCCCACAGTCATTTGTGGGGAAGGTCCCTTTTTGCTGGAGACCTTTACATATTGTAAAGGCTTATTTTATCCATCCCAACCTCCGATAGCTACCTGTGTGTTACCTTTAAGGAAAAAAAAAAACAAGGCACAAAAAAAGAAAGAATAAATTGGGTCAATGTCCAAAAGAAGTTTGTATGTTTATGTATGTGTGTTTTTAATGTGTTGCACATAATTTAAATAATTCCGTTCCTTTTCCGTAATGGTGTTCGTAAAACATGTACCTGTGTATGCCGTGTTCATATGCAGTTGAAGCTAAGGCAGATTGTAAGGCTGGTTGTGTTGGGCTCGTAGCAGCACATAGACATGTACCGGCCAACTTCTTATGGACCTGCTGATTCAAATTTACTGTATAAAGCTGGAAAAGATATACATACACACTAATTTACACAGGGGCATTCATTATACACATTTTACAAGCAGTGACCTCACGCAGAGTGACTACTTACTACTTTATTGATTTTCTATTTCCTACTCATTTGAATTACCATGAGATATTGAAAACAAACTGAAGCTTTCAGTTTAGTGATTGGACTGAAAGGTTTTGTTTCATTTCTTTAAAAACTCTAACCTGTATCCTACTTTTTTAAAAAACAAACACATGAAAACATCAATCTGTATTCTACTTTAATACAAACAAACAGATGAAAATGAAAATCAGACATAGGCATTGTCATCATCATTGACTTGACAAAAAGCCTAGTAGTCATCATAACTTCAGCAGCGTATGACAAAAATGTATGACGATACTATTATAGCACACAGTACATCAACATTAAAACAAACAAAAAAAGATATAACATGGTTTGCTTTGAAGAATTGTGGTTTGCCTTGTGGGACCTTGAATTAGGTAACTAATTGAAATATATGATAAAGTCCCCTCAGTGTACGGACCACCACTCAATGGATTTTTCCATGTACAGTATTAGAAGTAACCAGAAGTAAGATCTCTTCTTTTGTCTTCCAACAATCCTTTTTGTGTGAAATGCAATGTTGAGATGTGAATGGGTCAGAATCCTGAGCCAAGGAGATTGCCAGTGAAGGCATCATTGGGTTGTATATCTTGTCTCATGTTGCGTAGTTGTAGCTGTCCCCCCCTATTTGGTATGTTCTGTGTTCAAGCAACTCTGCACAACTTTATCATATTCTGAAGCTGTGATGTGATCTTTCAAGCAAAAAAAAAAAATGCCAGCTTGTTTCCAGAACAGCACAGAATTGATTTTTTTATAATAAATGGTAAATGTAGTAAAATAGTTTTGTACTAGAAGTATCATTTAATTATCTCACCTTTGATATAGTGTAGTCATTTATTACAACGGCACTTTTTTTTTTTAATCAGAACGGTATATATTCTTACTTGTTCATTCAGATTTATTTTGGGACATTGTGAGATAATTTTTTTTAAAGAGTAAATGCATGGTTTGTCCTGTCACAATTTAAAAGAAAAAAAACTAAATCATCAGTACACTGTGTGTTTGTTTTGTATTTTTATCTCGGGTCTGTTTTGTGGACACCTAATTTCCAGTGACGCCAATTTAAGTTAACTTTCATTTGTGCATATGACAATAAATTAGCTTATTCTATATTCACAGACATAATTGTCGAGTGAGTGGGTGCAAATTCATATACAACACGGTTCGATCCTAAGTCGGTGGTCTGTGTGTGGGGTTTGCATGCTCTTCTCGGGTTTGTGTGGGTTTTCTCCGGCTACTCCGGTCTCCTCCCACATCCCCAAATCATGCAGGCTGGTTGAACACTCGAAATTTCCCCTAGGTATGAGTGTGAGCATTATTGGGTCTTCCCCGCCTGGTGCTCATAGTAAACTGGGATTGGCTCCAGCACTCCCCACGACCCTTATGAGGATAAGCAGCACCGAAAATGAATGAATGAACCAAGAGTAGAAATTTGAGTCATCAGTCAATACACACATATCAGCGGTGAAAATGAATGCCTCAAGATTTTAACACATGTTTTGACCCCATTGGGCAATTTTTCATTGGCAAATGAATGATTTTCGTCCTGGATCTGTCTGTGTACAGTAGTCCTTTGTGCTTGCAATATTAATTCAGCATTGCAGTTGTTCAGTTTAACCACAAGATGGCCTATGTTGACACTCATGGTAATGAAAGCACAATTATTGAGATCTAACAAGCACACTTCTATTTCTTGCCTGGTTTTGTAAACAGGTATCAAAAAAATAAAAATTAAAAAAAGCCACACTGTTCCTACTATTCTTAATAGTGATGTTTAAATATTTCCAATTGATTATTCTAAATCAAGTGCTCTTTGGGACATACTTTGTTGGAACTCTCAAGTCTGTCATCGGTCAAATTTTGGAGGTTTTATTTTTAAACATGTCCCCTTGTCCTATTTGTGCTATATACACTTCTCTGCTAGCTCACACTCTTACCTTTGTACAGCAATGTAAAAATGATAGAAACGTGCCTGTTTATCTTTTCTTTAGTTATAATGAGCAAGTTAAATTCTTTTTTATTTGTGAATTATAGTTGTTTAATGTGGATGTCATGTGTCATGTGTACTGCATGTAGTGGATTAGCTTTTACTGCTGATTCTACATGTAGAGCCAATTTAGTGGTAGTTTTAATACAAACGTACCTCTAATCTAAGGTTAGGGTAATCAAGCCCATCTTTAAAATCTATTTTGAACTGAGAAGATAAGCAAACATATTTTATCTTGAGATTTGGATTATTGTTCATCTGTGTTTAATGACACCACTTTTTATTATTTCTGTTTATTTCCAGAAAACATTATGATTATAGCCAGCTGATATTATGTGAGTATTGTCAAACAAAAAGCTTTGGATTGAAACTTGAACTACAGAAAAATGGTCAGTGTGAGTTCTGCTATAGACAGTGATTGCAGCAACATAACTTTTGTTGGTTTTATGTGTATGTATGTATATATATATATATATATATATATATATATATATATATATATATATATATATATATATATATATATATATATATATATATATATATATATATATATATATATATATATATATATGTATATATATATGTATATATATATATATATATATATATATATATATATATATATATATATATATATATATATATATATATATATATATATATATATATATATATATATATATATATATATATATATATATATATATATATATATATATATATATATATATATATATATACATATATATATATATATATATATATATATATATATATATATACATACACACGTGTGTGTGATCAGTGGCAACTGACTGCCTCAGCAATTGCAAAGCTTCAACCTGTTAAAACCTGAGCAAACCAAACACCAAATAATAATAATCATATTAACATAATGTATAACAGTAACAATTGATTAATGAAGAAAGATTCCACAGCTTTCAAGACCCATTTTTATTTTTCAGTATGTGCTATTTTCTGCATGAGGTAAATATATATACAATAGTTCAGCGTATTATCCTTTAATGTGATGTAATGTAAAGTTTAAAAAAAGCACACTGAGATGTGGAAAGTCGATAATATTGTACAAAATTTGATTCCCTTTTCCTGACATTGTCATTTGAATTTACAAACTTATTTTAAGTGTGATTTTTTACAAGCAAACGAAAGAATTGTGTTTTGCTTATGATAGCAAAAAATACTGAAAGTATGTTTTGGGAACTGATGTTTTTACAATGAGTAAAAAAGCACAATGGATCATTCAAGAGGAAATACACAGGAACACAATTCTTCTGATACCTTCTATCATATCTCTATCTAACTACGTCTGTTCTTCTTGTTCGACAACCTTTAGGGCCAAAATACAATGAAATGTCTTAGTCCTGTCAGCTGTATATTGTAAAACTGTTAAATTACATTGATGAATAAAATCTATTTTAAAGATCAGCATTTGTGTGTTTTTCTTGAATATATCTTGTGATCCACATCAATTACACAGATAACATTCAATAAATAAATACAGTGTTCCCTCGCTACTTTGCGGTTCAGCCACCGCGGATTCAGAGCTTTGCGGGGTTTTTTTTTTGGAAAAGAAAAGAAAAACAAATATTACAATGAGACAACAGTTTTTTTTGTTATAACATAAATTTCACTCTCTTTACCCTTAATCTATATGGTGTACTGTATACAGGGGGAGGTAAAAAAATTAATTAAATTCAAATTAAGCATTTTTCAAGGGGAATCCCTACTTCGCGGAAATTCACTTATCGCAGGTGGTCCCGGTCGCCATTAACCGCGATAACCGAGGGAACACTGTACTATCAATATGGCCAAATCATATTACATATGCCACTCAAATTGGACTAGACGTCAACGATATTCCAAAATATCTGAAATTATATTTACACTTGTCCACAGCTTACTATATCTGTTTGAACATGTCTAGATTTGACCCCTCAGCTATAATGTTAAAACTGAGTTGTGCAATGTCGGCAGAATATAAGTTTCTTCTCTGGACCATATTCAACTATACTTTCATCATCGGCAAAATTGGGTAGCGGTTGTCGTTTAAACACCCGTGATAGAGTGTATAGGGGCGATGCACGCTGTGAGCCACTGGTGACGTGCGTCATCACTCACCCACCATTGTACCTTTTAATGAATATAAATGGAAAGGTATACTTTGGAACAGCTACAGATTGCCCTATTTCAAACTTCCTGGTTTAGCACAAACATCAGAGATGCAGTCATTTTAGAGCTTATTAAGATTTCTAACAGTTTCTCAAAATCCAGCCAAAATCAGAGCCACATTAAAAAAAAACATTCTAGCTTGTCAATGGCAATCATTTGCTCTGATTTACTAAGGTAGATGTGTTTCAAACCATTCAGTCAGCTTTCTGTAAAGCGTACCAAGGACTTTTAAAAAATGTGATTATAAAAATGTTTTTTTTTTTTTTAGGAAAACATTTTTGTTCTGAAAGAGACCAATGTTTTTTGTTGTTGTATCCTTGGGCATTTCTGATGAATTCATGTAGAAAATTAAAACATTCTAAAGAGTTCAAATCCTTTCTCTTCCCACTGTACAGTAAAATCTGTTTTTCTTTTTAGTACTCTACCTTTTACACAGGGAACAAATAGGTTGATTTATGATTGTCTGACATCAGGATAAAAGATTGCACAGAGCACTAATTCATCTTGGCCAACGTCTAGCCATCTGAATAACAATAACAACTACTTTCACCAACCTTATTAATAAAAGTGTCAAATTGCTGAGTCATATGCTACGACTTTTTTTTTGTATACTTTATTGCAGGACCCAACAGAGCAGGTGGATATATTCGGTTCTGTTACGCAGCAGCAGCAGCACAGACTTCCCAGAAGTCGTCATCTTGTAAATAAATGCTACAATGATCTTGAGGCTGCAGAAATTGCTTTCTGTCAGTAAATCTGAAAACACTCAGGTTGATGTTCTTCCTATATACAGATATACAGGCTTGCATGTGCAGGCACATGCAAACACACAATGTACTGCAACTCAACTGCTATGCATAAGAGACACATGCGTGACCGGACATTTCATCGACGGACAATATCGATATCCATCCAATCCAAACTAGTTGCACATCCCCAACATGCCATCATTTATGGGGTGTAATTAAAACACTTTAGCATGTCACATATGCGTTGATATTCTGTCCATAAAAGTTAAAAACAAGACCTGTGATATAGGGCAGCCTTGGTTGAGACCAACACTCACTGGAAAGGGACCTGACTTACTAACAGACCAAATTATGACACCAGTCATTTGGTGTTTGGACCCGTAGTAGGGGTTCCGGTGCCTCATTTGGGGCAGGTTATCCTGGGGGACAGAGGCGAACGCTTTTCCCAAGCTCACAAAACACGGGTAAACTGGTTGGGCAAACTCTCATGAACCCCCAAGAACCCTTCTGAGAGTAGGAGTTTTTTAGTAGGCACTTTTTTTGCAGGCACTGCTTCTCCCGAATCTGAGATTTCATTACCAGATGGACCCTGCTCTCCAGTATCTCCAAATAGACCTTCCCACCAGGGAGGCTGAGGGATGTGATCCAAACCCTACCCTTTTTAAAAAGCTAAACACCCACTCCTGTTGACCAATCCAGGGGATTTGTCCCCAATGTCTACACAATGTTTCAAAGCCGTGTTAACCAAGACAACCCCATAAGATCCCAAGTCTTTCGATCTTGAAGGAAGAGCTTTTTAACCACCTCAGTGACTTCAACCCCGAGATAGGAGAACCCGCCTCAGAATCCTCATGCTCTGATTTCACATGGGAGGTAGTGTCATTTCCATTACCAGAAGAAAAATAAATTAATCCCTAAGCCCACATTTGCCACAAGAGTTTTATTTTTGTAGATTATATTGTACAGGTCTCACAATTTATCCAATGTTACTTGCCCATAGGTGCTCATAAATTACATTTTAATATTAAAGATGTGTGTGGGTGTGACAACAACAGGATGATACTCATTGTAATACAACATAATAACATTTCTTATTGTCAGTAGTTTATTTATATCATCCACTCTGCAGTTGTTTGACAGCAAAATAGAAGAGAGTTGGGCGTTTGCACAAAACCCCAAAGTCACATTTTATTGTTTGAGAAATCAAATATTGATTGAGAAGATTTTTTTCTCTGCCATAAACCTTTTTTATTTCTTACCAGAGAAACCCCTTTAAACATGAAAGGCTTTTAATAATTTGTAGAGAGAAAGCTTCTGCTGTACAATTAATTAAGTTCAAGTCTATTTATTAAGCACAATTCATAGGCAAAGTAATTAAAACACTTAAAACATAAAATATCATAAGAACATATAGACATAACATAAGGAATAAATACAATCACTCAAATAATTATATGAATACATTAAAACACACACATAAATGAAAATAGAAAAACACCCTCAAATGCCCTATTAAACAGAGCTCTCTTTAGTCTGGATTTAAAAACTGACAAGACTTGGAGCTTGTCTGACATCATAAGACAGGCCGTTCCAGATTTTTGCTGCGTGAAATTGAAAAGCACCCTCCCCACACTTATTCCAAAAAATGGCTGTTTCTAGTAACCACTCCTTGAGCATCTCAAAATCTGAGATGGTTCATATGGTTTTAGCATGTCGGAGATGTATTTAGATGCAAAGACAAGTATTCAAACAGTGTTGTCTTTAAAAAAAAGGCTAGTAGTGGACTAATATTGTCATAATTTTTAAATTTAGTCAAGACTAGAGCAGCAGCATTTTGAATGCACTGCAGCTGTTTCTGAGCCTGTTCAGAAGTGAAGAGGACATTACAATAGTTTATTCAGTGGGGTCAAACATGTGCAAATATCGCTACTAATCTGCTCTGGACAATGACTCTGATTTGAGTAATCTTTTTTCTAGGTGGTAAAAAAACGTTTACTAATGTACTCATGAATTGAATTTATGTAGTTGTTGGATTTTATGTCTGAGTCTCTGCTTACTCCTAGAATTCTAACTTGACTTTTAACTACGAAAAACATTGCCTCAAGATGACTGACAGCACTGTGCCATTGGTTCTTTTGGCTGAAAAATAATACCACTGCTTTTTTTTATGAATTCAACTGGAGGAAGTTGTTTTGCACCCATACACTAATCTGTCCAATCTATTGGCCCATCTTCACTGACTTTAGACAGTAGATCTGAGTGTAATCTACACAGTTGTGGTAAAAAACACTTTAGCTCCATTTTAACTCAGCCAATGGAAGTATGTAATGATTGAAAAGAGAGAGTTTACGTCACGGCCATTCAACCGTCTGGGTCAAAAATACCAATTTGAAGCAAGTGCATTCTGTTCTCAAGGTAGAGTCTGAACATGTTAGGGTTTTGAGTGGATTTAGTGTTTCGGTTCATTTTGTGTTTGTGCCTTAGTGTGACTTGTTCTTATGATTGCCTATTGATTGCAACTGTTCTCACCTACTCCTTGTCAGTCGTCCTCCAATTGCCTTGTCAGTTTCCTGTTCCTCATTGTCTCGTTACCCTCTATCTGTCTGTATAAGCTATAGAAGAATGTTGCGTCAAATTTCCTCGTGTTTGGCTTAGTCGCCTTTACCTGTCCTTGTAAATTTGTTTTGTGCATTTGGTTTGCTACTTTGTCTTTGTTTTACTCATGTTAGTTGGTAACTGTTGTAATGGATATCTGCCTTGCTTAATCCTAGGATTGGATCCCCAATTAGTTTGGAACTGTAATGGTACGAATGGACCAATTACGGACCAACCGGGAATCATTCAGCGTTAAACTGCATTATCTCCCCGTCTAGCGCACCTCTTCACCTTTTTGTTGAGTGATTTTTCTGAATGTGAGGAAGGCCACAATTAAGTAAACATCTTCTCTGACACGTACTCCAATTTTTATTTTATGCCTTCATCCAGTCCTTCGTGAATCTCTTGTGGTTGCCATTTTTGGACTCTCTCTATCTTAAACGCAGATTTCCAGTTCAATATGCTGTCATATACACATTGAAGGATACGGACCAGTAGGTCCTGAGAATTTGTCTTGACTCCAAAAGGTTGGGGAAACAGACCGTTCATCACCTTAATGGAAGAGTATTGATTGTGGTGCAGGACCACGCTACCCTGCTGCAATAGTAATGGACTTCCATAGAAATCACAAATGAAAAGACGTCAGGGAACAACCAGGAAGAGACAAACACTGTTGTCCTGCTTGTTTGCATCTATGTTGTTTGTGAGTCTGCCATTGTGCATGTGCCATTGTGTGTGTGTGCACTTATGCCAGCGCCTTTTCATTCTCGATGGAGAACACAAAAGTGAAAGCACACTATTAAATGGTCCATTTACCATACATCTTATCACTTTTCTCATTACCTGCTGTGGTATTCAGCGATCGAGTCAGTTTTTATTGTTTGTCATTCTTTAGCAACATCGATCTGAAGTTTTTTGTAATTGTAAAAATGTTACTAGAACTGAAATTGAGTGCAATTGCATCAAAACACATTTAAGTTCTTAACATGGTAACATTGGAGGCAACATTGTTATCTTTAAACAATGTATTTTTACTGGAAAATAAAGTTACTCAATGTTTTTGTGTTGTGTGGCCACCTAAATCACTATATATGTATTTACTTCTGGGCCTTTTTATGGTCGATTTTGGCAATTATTCAACAAAATCCAAATAGCATAAATTGTAATCCTTTTGAGAAAATTTAAACACAATCTTGTTTTTTTTTTAGACTTCCTTAGACTTGTAGATTATATAGCAAATAAGATTGTTGTTATTTATTTGAAATCTTGGTGTAGTATCAGTAAGGGAAATTTATTTTTTAGCAGAATTTAATAAAACATAATTCTGAATGCCTTAGACCACATGAAAATGAGCAAAACAATTAAGAAATAGAAATACAAACAGAAAAAAATAATATACATTACAGTCACATAAAATCGGGAAAATAGTTGAAAACAGTGTTTTGAGGCATGAGTTATGGAACTAACTGTTCAAGCACACTACAGACCTTCAGTTAATTTGTTTCAAAAGCGATATTGCAACTTAATGCTCCCTCGCCCTGCCTTCCTTTTTCTTGGGAGAAACAATATACCGCTTCGAGACCACCAGAGGAGTGTAGATGCTTCAAATAATTTCAAAAATGTATGTTTGGCCCAAAGCCATTAAATGTTTTCTAGATGAGCAGTAGTAAGATTTTACAGTCTATCTTTTAAGGCCAGTGTAACCCCTAAAATGCTTCAGTTTTTGTCTTTCTCAGGACTCTAAGAGAAGCATTTGGGATTAGGGGCAGTTTCCTGACTGATTTTTCAGTTTCATGCATTAATACGTTTTCCGATGTCTTATTTGGAATGTAAGTGCGATGATTCTGTTTTCAGGCTGTATTAGGCAGATTTAGAAATAAAGTTATTGTATTGTTTCATAATCTGAGTGAGAGAAAGTATGCACGTATAGATTTTAATAAGGATACCAACTGTTATTTGCGGCACAGAGATCCAGTAACCCCAGAATAGATTATTTGCTTGCCTCATTGTTCAGACAAATATAATTTACACACCAATATGCACAATCTCAGTTGTGTACCGAGGCCAAAATCCAGACTGAAATGAGTTATACATTTAGTTTTGCATTGTAAAAGCAGGAATTTGTTCAAAATCCCTTTCAATCATTTTTCAGTTTATATTTTGGGCCCCAACCCTTGGCAAAATTCCCTCAAGAATTGCTATCCTGACTGTCTGCCATGCTCAGAATCGCCCTCCCATATGCACAAAGAATGAGTTGCCGCGCATCACTTCACATTGGGCTGTAGCTAATGCTAGTGTTACACTAATCCCCAAGAAAAGAAATGTTACTATTAGATTTGTCTTAGTTTAGGTTCAGTGCATGTCTGTTGGTTATTGTGTGGAGGGATTGATAGATGGTTTTCAATGCCAGGGGGAGAATAAACAGCACTGGTGTGGATGATTGCCTTATCTGACTTCATGTTCTTTATGTCTTTTTCTTCCGGCTACAAACAAATAAAGATGTGTAATGCATTAAATTTTCACAATCATGTCAGAGAGTATGTTACTGAAACCAATATATTGGACTTCTTCGAGCCGTAACCCGCCGTTCTTTTGTCATAAAATACACCAAAGTATCCCAATTTGCTGTTGTTCACTTAGTTGTGCTGATATCAGTAACAGTAAATATATCAGTGGTGGACCATCAGGGCTTGCAAGGCCCTCTCTGCAGGCCAAAAAGATATCTGAATCACAGACTGATGTTAATTATTGTTTGTCCATGAATACTTAAAAATTCCAAATCGTCTGACAGCTTCCTTTAATTGCTTTTCCCTTAGTTTCGCTGCTTCCACATGTGTGTTTTCATATTTAAGCATTTAACCAATCACATTTCAGCCATTATTTATTGTCAGGCTCAGAACTCTGCCTTGAGGCCTTCACAATCAGTTCTGCAGGCTCTGCTGCATAAAACAAGCATCGATAAAACTGTTGATTTAACCAATCAGATTTGGCGACACCAAGGCCTTCTCACAGTTGTAGGGATAGGTCATCGCTTTCACCTATGATTCGCTAGTGATAGAGTGGACTAGCCATAGCTACCAAACTGTATCTGGAGTCAGCTGCACAAGCAAATATAATGTTATGTTGATTTAATAGCAGTTTGTCAACCCGCAATGGCTGAAGGGGAAAAATAAATTGATTTGTGTGCAGATTTACTGTGAAAGCCATTTTTAAGACGGACTTTCCAAGAAAAGCTGGACATCATTAAGAAAGGTCGGACAACTCTGAAGCAAGCAAGCTTGTCACAACCGGGAACCAACATTTTCAGCCCTAAATCGAATAAAAATGTACTATGCCAGAAATAAGACAAGACAGGCTCGACTTTCAGCATTAACTTCGATGGCGATTGAAAAGAAAGAGCAAAGAAAGGAGGATGGATTTTGTGTACAAATAAAAAGGATTTTTGATGAGGAAGATATGGCCAAATAATATTTTTTGTCAGTTGTTCATCAACAAGCTTGACATTGTGATATAGTATATTCATTCATTCATTCATTTCCTATACCGTTTATCCTCAAAGGGTCGTGGGGAGTGCATGAGCCTATCCCAGCCAACCACGAGCAGGCTGGGGACACCCTGAATTGGTTGCCTGCCAATCACAGGGCACAATGAAACAGGTAACCACCCACACTCGTAATCATACTGCCACTGGGTAGAAATGAAAACAAGATTGCCTGCACTAAATTCAGGTGGAAGTACTACTGCACAATTGGGTCGTAGTATATATAAAAACAAATGTGATCACTAAGCTCCACTGAACGTCAGCGATCACAACATATATAACCTGGAGTAGAGGGTGTCTCTCATTTACCTAAAAACATTGGTTCTTTAAAAATAGCCACAAAATTGAAATTGCAGTAATCAAAGTGTGACTAATTTTGATGCATTACAGGTAAAGACAGCAAAGCAACAAGAGGCAGAACATTGTATTTTTTTCCAAATCTGGAGATTTAAAGTGGGAAACTATGCCTGTTTAATTCTGCCTTTCGAACAGCATGGTGACTCAATGAATGGAAAACAACTTGTTAGCAAAGTTTATGGACCAGTTTATGTGCAAATGCAATTTGGACAAGACCCCGCTTGCATACAAACACGTGGTGCATTTATGAAACTGAGATGTGAAGACGAAGGACTGTATTGTAGACATTTGAATTTGATGTTAATTATTCTAATGTGGGTCAAAACAAACTCCTGGGGATAGGAGGACCTCATTAATATCAAGCTCGAACTCACACGCTGTACTTCATGCTTAACTTCACAAGACACAATAATGAACAAGCTGTAAATCCTCAGGCATCTGAACCTTTTTATACAAAGCAACACACCAATCGTGAAACATCCAACCGATGATCAAATTATGAAGCTATTCTTTACTCTTTTGGGCTAGAGCTTAATCATTTTAAAGTCAGTGCATGCAGAAAGTCTTTTCTAATGTCTTGGCATTGGCAGGTTTTTCACAGTGAAGCTTTTAAGTCGGTACACTCCACATTAGAAGGAATGACCTATATCGTCATTTAAAACTATATAATATAGAAAAGCTATTTTCCAATTACAAAAACAATGCTTTACTGATTAAAGAAAGGTTTTTGATTGATCACATTTTTACTATGAGAAAAATAATGGAATGATTTTTAAATGAACTATGCTTTAATTCTCACCTCACTCACCTTCCATACCGCCCATCTACGAAAGGGTTGCAGGGGTTTCTGGAGTCTAACCCAATTGTTTACGGGCGAATGGCAGACTACACCCTAGACTGGTCGCCAGTCAGTCATTGGGTAAATTCACGGCAATGCTGTCGTAACATAACATAAACAAATTTAAATGAACTTGGATTATGATGCAGACACACTCGATAAATTTAATCTAACCTTACACTAAATTGAATTCTAATTTTGTATTATTAAGTTTTTGATACCTTTCTTCTCCCGGGTTGGCTCTATTTTCCCCGCCTCCACCCTGACTTTCACTATCAATGGGCTGTTTGCTTTTGTGTTCACTTCAAAATATTCTGAAAATGATGCACAGCACACAAATGTTCTCACAATAGGATAACGCACGGCCACTTGCCAACGAGAAGTAATATATTCTCCTCGTATTAGCGATCGCTCCGCCTTTCTCGCTCAGTGACAGGAAAAAAAAACACTGTAAAAAACGCAACGCTCTGCCCAGTCCTCGTAGATATCTGTTATACACAAAAGAGATGCGACAAAAAAAAAATCATAAATAGTCTCTCATGTCTTGGCCACCTGGCTTTCTCGTATATCGAAATTTGTCTCGTATGTCGAGGTACCACTTTACTTGAGTCAGCCGGTGGTGGATTGACTGGAAAACATCACGAAGGATCAGATGGCAGACTTTTCTGATAACATCGAATTGAGAAAGTGAAAAAAAATGTATACCAATTTTTTTGTCACAAATTATGGTTGCATTTTATACACGTGTGCATGTTATACACGAGCCCGCGTTATGCTCGAATAAATACGGTAATGAATATTTATAGATCAGTTAATGAAGAAATCATGTTATTTTCAATACTATCTTTTTTTTATTAAATACATGGGTAAAGGAGGTTTCGAACTTAAACAGCTCAAAATGACTTCATTTTTGAACTAATTTCCTATATAGAACGTGGACTGTCTCAAAGGAACATTAATGGCTCGTGAACTGATGAAGTAGACTAATGGAAAAATGATTGAAGGAGCTGCTACTAAGTATTTGCCTCTGGGACAAAGATTTATTTCGAACTCAACATTCACAGAAAGATCCCTTTAGAAGACAACATACATTAGAAGCATGAAGAACAGTTTAGCTGCTGCTTGCTGAGCTCATAATAGATGGTTGTTTGTGTCTGTGTGCCCAACAGTATTCTGGGCAACAGCCACATCAACACAGGAAAAAGTAGTTCTACGTATTTTGCATATCGGGGGTAATCGGGACCACAGGCTATGAATTGTTATTTCTGCCCATATCCTGCTAACAGCTCTACACAATATCATTGAGCAACATGGTTCTGCATGACATAGAAGACACACTGGTTGCAATAAATCATTATCTAGTATGCACACTCATTTTCAGTGTGAATGGAGCACAATAACAAGTCAGTCAGGCAAGGAGTTTTGCATCTGTAGGCACCAGCCAGGCAGCAACCTTTCATAATTAAAGACCACATCACAGTCTGTGGTTTATTGAATCCTTTCTGCATAATTTCTCCATTCATAACCACAATATGAAATGAATATTATATACATACACAGCTGGTGGGATGTCAGTCATGATGGTATCATTCTTCATGTCTAAGATGTGTTCCAGTTTTTCATTCTCTTTATACATAGTATTTGAATTTAGCTGACTTTTATCATCCAAAATTTTTATAGTTCTTCATCTTCACATTCCATTTTTGGAATTATACATTTGACCAAATAACTTATTAAGGCAGTTGTACAGTTCAGTCTCAACATAATTTTACATTGCATGTTCTAAGGATGGGGTGTTTGGGGGCTGAATATGGGGCATGCTTCTTTCTTTTCTTTATGTGGACTATCGACTTACTGTTTCAGACAAACAAAGAGTAACGCTCCAGGTTGCGTGGGATATATAAATCTCTGCTTTCAAAAGAACTGAGATGCGGAGGGGGTTAGGAGAAATAATGCAGCCCACCCCCTCTCTTTGACACTGAGAGAAAATGAACTCAATACAAGCCGATACACTTAGGTTCGTTATAACTGCAAGATAAAATCAAATAGTCGACAAGATAAGAAGGCAGAAGGAGGAAGGAATGAGGAGGGAGAGGGGGAGGATGCAAGAGTGAATCGACAATCTCCAGCGCTGACGTCCGGCTTTGGCGCACATCAGTTGCTTTCTCTCTGCGTTCCAAAGGACAAGCTCCCACTGTGCACTGTGTGGGATATAGTCGCCAAATCAGGCATCACAACAGTGCTGCCTGCACGGATTTAAACGGGATTTTCTTTCCTCATCATGCCGGTTTTTCTGGGCTTTTAAGCGAGCACCTCTACTCGCGGAGAATCGGTAGGTTGCAGTTGTATGGAAGTGGCATGGGAAAGTGTTACAATGGGACAGATTCAGACGGTGATGGACGTGTAATAGGATCGTTGAGAATTTAGTATCAAATGAACAGATCTTATTTTTCACGGCTTTATATTATTATTGTTATTGTCATTATCGTGAGTGTTATTTGTATTATTTTTGTTGTTGTAATTGGCATGTCAAAACTGCCCCAGGCAATATCATAATATGAGGAAAAATACAAAAATAGCAAGAATTAAAAGGAACAAATATATTTTTTATAAGTTCAAAAAATATTTTATCTTTTGTCACTTGGCTGGTACCCTTTTGTACCCTTGATATTATAGTATAATGATGCAGGTAAACAAAAATCTTTGAATGATTTTCAAGCTGTTGCAATACAATTCATGAAATATGCAATGTGCCTGGGTGCAGGTTAATTGGTGGTCTTTCAATTTTTGAAATGGAGGAATTAAAATGTTGAACTAGAAGCAAACTAATACAAAGTTGTGACCTTTTTTTAATGTAGCAAATGCGACAGCCTTAATATATACATCCAATGGCCTGTGTTAAAATCGGCCATGCCTTACAAAAGTAACCCACGAGCTAAAAAATAAAATGTATTGAATAGTAAATGGATATAATTGAAGTGGCTTTTATTGTAAAAAATGTGAGAGAAACACAGTGTTGTGCTCAATCCATAGCCTTTATAAATTGATGGGATTATACAGAAATGCAGCTGAGAAAGCAAAGTGCAATTTAGGACCCTTAGAGACAGTAAATGCTCTGATAGAAGGTCATGTTTTCTCATTCTCAGCATTAAGTGCTGCCATTTCTTGGCTAATGTCACCGTTGGTATGCATATGACTCTTCTTAATTGCTATTCAAGACATGAAGATAAGGCCAAACCGTAGGCCGATGGATAGGATCTTGTTTATATAACTCATAAAATGCATGGAGTGTGGAATATTAGGGGGCAAATCGGTTTTATCTAACATGGACAAATCGTTACTGCAGACAAGTTGAACACTTATGCCCAGAGATGTCAACATTTTTCATGCAGCTTCTGTCTCCAAGGCAGTGATAACTGAAATCGATGATAGCTATATTGCATGAAAGACCAATTCCCCAAACATTCAAGTATGAAAAAGATCAATTTCTACAATAATGGCATTAAGGAGAAAACCACTTTTCACCGTTTAAGGTAGGCAGCAGAACTATTCATAAGCTAAATGACAGTATTGGTTGATCTACTGAACTATTCAGAAGCTAAATGACAGTATTGGTTGATCTACTGAACTATTCAGAAGCTAAATGACAGTATTGTATGATCTACTGTATGTTTTGCAGCTACTGTTACTTCCTTGGCAACCTGGAAGTTCAATTCATTTCGACTCAAACTACTACTGAGCACAGTATTGCTCTTACCATATACACTGAAATGCTGTGGGGTGTAATGGAGTTGCCATTGCAGCATAGTTTTCTGTTTAGCTTTTGGACACACATTGCACACGCTTCAAATTGCTGTTTAAATAATGGCTGCTCTGTCAACAGAGAACACATGAAGCTATATTTAAAATTTAAATGCAGCTAGTTGATACTGCACAGCAATGTTTGAGATAGAATAGAACCAGGCACATAGTATATAAATTGGTCAGGGTCTTTAAATGATAGGGATTCTTCTGATTTTTCAAAGGAGGTGGATGTAACTTCCCTTCATCTATCTTCCATCCTGTCAGATGTCATCCATCAATTACAGTCAGAAACGCTGCTGCTCTGACAACGATGAGCACATAACAACAGGACAGATGGAGCCGTGTGCAACTCCACTGATGAAAAGTGGGAAGAATACAAGAATACAGATCTTGTTGACCCGCAAATTCTAGGGAGCGACACATAAAAAGAAATTGCTTGTCAATCATTTTAAATGAAAAAGGTTCTCCATGTCAGAGAAACTTGAGGGATTTGACATTTAAACAAAGAAAAATCTATATCACGAAGGCGACTGTGATCTCTCTTTAAAACATAAAAAAGGACACTTCAATTATGGTTCATATAATGTATAGTATTCATGATCAAATTTCAAAAGAGATGGCGACTCTAGATGAGCTCAGAACAGTTGACATTTTATGAGGTATTCTTTAAAATCATAAGGTGACGATAATATTGGCGTAAATAAAACAATTCATGCTTACTTGAATGGATGGTTTATATGTCAAGGTGTTTGGGGGAGTCATTCATCAAGACTTCAGCGACACCTTGTCTGAGCTTTAACAATTTGCCAAACAGACTATAATACGTGTTGTTACTGTTCAAAGGTAAGTCAATTTACTCCATATAACCCGAAGAAAGCTGTTGAATGAAATTAAGTTACTGGAATCTTTTGAAATGCAACCCCTTTCCTTGCTCAAAGGAGTCTGCAACTTCAAGAACAACAACCATAGCTAACTTGTGTGTCTTAACTGGATACAGGTCTAGTTGTGGTCCCATTTCTGCCATAAATCTGAGATTTTTTTCTAACATTTTTCCACATTCAATGATTAATGAAGGTTATTTTCCTGACTGCTGAATGAAATCATTGATCTCATAAGTGAAACAATGTATTCGTCAGTTGATCTGGAATTTGGAGACCATGAAGTAATGACCAACTAAAATGTCATAATTGGTCATTCCATAGCACATGTACACATAATCACTAACGTTAGACAGTTATTTACGTCTCTCGATATCTATCACATTCACAAACTGTTTCCAATCAATGGCTGGGTCTAGTTTGTCAGGGTAGTAGTGTGGAGAAGAAAAATCAATGATGGGTCATTAACTGAGCAAGGCTTCCTTGACCACTGGCCTCCAAATATGTATATAATATGATATGCATATATAAGAGCACAAACATAGTGAATGTGTGTGCTACTCGAACTGTCAGTCAAACTACAATGTAAAGGTTTCCTTAGTTGGACGCTGCATGTTGATGGATACAGGTTTTTTGGGGGGGAGGGGTTGATAACACAGGGGTTTGTCATCCCACCTCGCCTTGGCCTTAGTATGTTTGTGGACGAAATAATTAACACGTGTCAGTTAGGCCACAGGGATGACTGATCAGGAAAGAAAGAGGTCAGAAAAAAGGGGGTAGGAAAATGATGGAGGCTTCTGGAGAAACCATCGAGCAACTCTAGGAGTGTGAGAGTCACAGACAGAGAGGAAGAGAGAACAAGAGTACTAAAACAGAGAGTTTCAGCTGCAAAACAAGTGATAATGAAAGGGAATTTCTTATTTGTCTCCTGGTCATCCCATAGTTCTTGTGAGTAATTTTGCAGATGAAATGACATCTTGTATTTCTATGCAGCTTTTTGCCCAAGCTCACAAGAAGTGTATTCTTGGCTTTTGGGTCCTTTGAGCTGACTTCTTCTTCATCATTAGAGTTACCATAACAACAGATGAGGCAGACCAGCAGCAAAGGAAACACAGAGACATGAACTTTGTTTTCGCCTTAAGCGCTGTGGCTGTCAGCTAAATTCTGAAGCATCAACATCTTGCCTACACATTCCCTCTAACGCTCACACTCATACCTACTCATTTTATCCTTTCATTTCCAGTGTGTGAATGTTTACCATTGCTGCCGTCATCATTAAAGGTGTGATTATGCATTTGAATATATGTAAAAGATGTAGAGTTGTTTGGCAGCCCTACAAACGGAAATGAACAAAATATGAATGCTTAAATTATTCTTTAAAATGTGATCATTTTATTAGTTAGTATTATAACTTATATGAATAATTTAGCAATACAACTCTGTTCATTCATTCGTTTAGTATGATTTTTTCTTTGGTTTTGGTTTGTATGCTGCTTAAAATGCCACTACGAAAGAATTATGTTTGAACGGTACGATAATAAATGTAAATTAAATTTGAAAAGCTCACAGATCTTCGAGTAAAGTAGTTTTTCTGTCTTAACATGCACTTATATAATTTCCAATTTACAAATGACTTGCAATGAATTGGTTTGTGCTCCAATATATGGATTGGATTGGCTAACTTTATTCATCCCGTATTCGGGTAATTTCATTGTGATAGTACCATGGGTGACTAGACAAAACAACAAAGCAAAAGCACAAAGCAAATCAAAATAAATTTGGTCTTAAAATCTCCCTTCCTTTGTGTTTGTTCTTCTTGGGTAGAACCCTCACTAAAATTGCTACCCCGCTGTTATTTGTGAACAGTTCAGGATGAAATTTGTGGCGAGGGTCAAAATTACATTAAAAATTAAATTTGCGACTGCTGATTCATTGATGACTGAGTGGTTAGCGGTCAGCTCACAGTTCTGTGATCAAGGGGGGTGCTGGGATCTTAACCCAGCTGAATTGGTGGCCAACCAATGCAGGGCACGAGGAGACAGACAACCATCCACGTTCACTAGGAGACAAATAACCGTCCACACTCACACATATTTAGGGGCAATTTAGAATATTCAACCAGCAGACAGACCATGCAAGATTTTGGAGGGAGGAAACCAGAATACCAGGAAGAACATGCAAACTCCACACAGGAAGACCGACCCAGGATTGAACGCAGGACACCAGAACTGTGAGGCCGACGCATTAACTACTAAGTTGCCGGGCCTTTCATGGCGCTCCGGAGGAGCGAGTAGTTAGCGCGTTGGCCTCATAGCCCTGGGGTCCTGGGTTCAAATCCAGGTCAAGCCCGCCTGTGTGGAGTTTGCATGTTTGCCGGGCCTGATTGGACACTCTAAATTGCCACTCGGTATGGGTGTGTGTGCATGGTTGTCCATCTCCTTGTGCCATGCAGTCGGCTGGCCACCGATTCAGGCTGCTTCCACCTCTGGCCCGAAGTCAGCTCGGCTAGGCTCCACCACTCCCTGTGACCCTAATAAGGATGAACCGGTTCAGAAAATGAGAAGAGATGGGAGATTTATTAATTTTATTATTGTATTTTTTCATGACAAAATGTTGCTGTCTTCTTAACCGAGCACAGCTTTACGAAAGGTGTCAAAAGGCTTTCCCTTCAGCATTTGAAACCTGATACAGAAGCTGTCTAAAAAGGTTTCGGTGGTTGGTTTTAACATACAGATATAGTATATAATTTTAACCTCAAATCCTTCTATTACAGTTTACACCGTCAGTAGACAGATACAGTTGACCTCATTTTTAATAGCAGATAACAGAACTCAATGCGAAAACATTAACAGTGGTGAGAGCGGCTTAACTAACAAGCATCTGATTGTGCAGATTACGCCTGTACCATAGAGGATTACTGAAATTTAAATGAACAAATGGACCTCTCCGTACTGAAATCCCAACATCAGGATGACAAAGAATGAGAATCTAAGCTTGAGTATAAATGAAACAGAGGTACAAATAGTATAAAAATTGTACAAATTGCCATCATATTATTTTTGCATTACGTTGTGCAAGTATCCAACTTTACTAAGGGTAAAAATAATCAATAAAAGATATATTAGATAAATAAGTGGTCAACAAAATAAATAGAAGAATAAGTAGTACATATTAATGGGTTTTTATTAGCTCCTAGGTGCATAACTTTACATATGTAGTACCCAAACTGGAAACCGTGGATAACCAGCCAGACCCGATCACTCTTCCAGACCCTTAAGGGGCGGGATTTGGCACGAGGAAGATTGCGAGACGGACATGCGCTCTGTCCATCCGCCCCCTTCCTCCTCCAAGAGAGAGGAGGGGGGCACGATAAAAGACAAAGAAGCGAACGAGAGGTGTCCATTTTGACCATTTTTCCTCATAAAATTAGTCAAATAAGCGCAAAGCACAGTTCTAATCCCAGTTTATAGCCGCAACGCAAGATTCAGTAGCCTGAAGGGATGTAGCAGAATGTAGGTTTTTATGCACGTTGCAGCCTCATTCATTTATTTTCATTGCTGTGGTGGCCAGGGTTTTAGTTTTTCCCAAGAAATTCAATCATATTAATACGTGTTGTGCAGGAAATTGTTCCAATACAAATACTGCCATTATAAGCCTCTATTTTTTTTCTGTCTGACCAAACGTTTAGCTGTGTGGAGAGCAGATAGAAGAGGACCTGCTGGGGGGAAGTAACCTATTCTGTTGTTTTGATCAAAATATTTTACTGAAGACTCCTTTGGCCATGTGGCAATTGATGCATTGTCAATGATGAGGTTGTTAACTAGGACATGGGAACCGAAAAAATGCTTTAGTTGAGGCTTAGATGCTTAGATTTGCCATGTCTGCCGCTCTTCTTTTTTCTCCCAGCCACTTATGCTATGTTGTTTGAACTCATATGGTACAATCTCCCTGGAATCATGTTCTTTAGAATTTATTAACTCCTTTGGTCCACTTTAAACTTTGACTCGTCGTACGATGAAGACGGTTCTCGACTACACTTTCCATCGAGTCATATGCCCTCACCTAATCCCTGATTTTGCTAATAATTAAACAAAACAAAAACAAAAAGCCTAATTGTCATCATACCCAGAAACTGCGTATGACAAAATCGGTAGTGCCTCTTCATAAGGTGCGTTTTCTCGGCAAAAGACCCAAATAAGTGATAATTTCGGACTCGTAACTTGGCATTCTGCCGTTATGGATCCATCACATCACTCCCCGAGCAGATCTCTCTCTGTCTTTCACTTACCTTCAGTCAGCCAGTAGGAGGCAGATCACCGCCCAACGTCTTTTCATATTACCTCACCCCAAAGTTATTACACAGAAAGGATTGTGTGTTGTGTTACCGCAAGTTTAGAGTCCTGATGGATGTGGGAAAAACTGTCCTTAAGCCTATTTGTCCATACTTTGTGAGACCTGTAGCGTCTGCCAGAGGGCAGCAGCTGGAAAAGAAATGTAAACTAATTCGAGGACTTTGTATGCATATCACACTGATCACAATGTTACTGCTTTTTTTTCAATATAAGGCTTCTACCCAAATAATAGTATTGAGGGAAGATGCATACTAATTATCCCCATGTATATTCTTAGCCTTAAGCATTATTGGAATTTAAAGCAATTAAATCCGCTCTATTTTTCTCCCCTCTATTACAGATGCATAGAGTGTAAAATGTTGACTAAAACTTTAAATGACAGGCCATGCTTAGAATTAAATTTTTGTACTTGGTCTATTCCATAATTATAATCCTCTTCTTTCTGAGAGCAGAACTCTCTGCTGCTTTTGTTCAGAAGTCTCTCTGATGACTGACCAATTTATGTAGGCCACATTAGATTACTGTAGACAGGCTATCCATATAACGCTTCATATTAATGCTATCCAAACAAAATGTAAATTATTACTCAGTGTTTTACTAGTCCAATTTTTCTTTCAGGAATAATGGGCTACAATATTACATTGCTGCTCTTAATTATTGTGCCACTACAAATAGGGCTGCCTAATATCAATTTAATAAGTATGAATATGATGAAGAAGAGCTAAAGGCTCACTCTCTCTTTCTCTGTCTCTCTCTCTATCTCTCTCTCTCTCTCTCTCTCTCTCTCTCTCTCTCTCTCTCTCTCTCTCTCTCTCTTTCTCTCTCTCTTTTTGAATTGATTGTAAAGGCCTTGAGGCAGATTTCTGACCTTGGCAACAAATAATGGTTGACATTTGATTGGTTAAATGCTTCAATATGAAAACACATCTGGAAGCAGTGCAACTAGGGGGAAAAGCAATGAAAGGAAGCTAACAGACAATTTGGAATTATTTAACAAGTATTGATGGACAAAATATAATATATGATATAGATATTTCTTAGGGCAGCATAGAAGGCCTTGAAGGCCCTGAAGTCCCACCACTGTTTCAAATTATGTAAGGCAAACTGAGAAAAACTCAAGAAATAACTCTGTGACAAATGAGGGCGACACAAGAATCAGGAACTCACCGCCAGAGAATCGAGAAGGGTCATATCTTGATTAACTAATTACTCATTAACGTGATGTCTCTTGGGCTAAACAGGCATGCTTGCCTTGCGCACACATAAAGCCAATGCGAATGTGAGCCCAGAAAATCAACTACAACATGACAATTCAAAGAGAAAAATATCAGTTACAGGAAGATTGTTGTAACGTCTCTTGTGTGTGATGACGCGATGCATTTGCAGGTGCAAGAGCTGATGTGTACTGCGCTCGAGACTGAATAGGTATCAAAGAAGTGACCCTGTGTGCATGTTGTGAGTGAGGTGAGTGGCAAGAGAGCTTGTCTTGCATGCTAAGTCCAGAGATGGCTCTCAAGAGGAACTCTTTTAAATACTGCTATCTCAAAGTATCTGCATTTGAACTTCGCTTGATTTTTGTAAGTTGGACAGCTGTATGTTTCTTGGAACAGTAATTTTCTTGTCAAAGTGTTTCGTTACCTGAAAACTTCCTATGGGGAAGCATTTGTAAGTAGAAGTACCACTGTATTACACACAAAAAAAAAATCAGTTCTGATGTCTCCACTTACAATATTTTCAAATGTGCAAAAAAAAATTTCTATCAAACTGTATCAAAATTACATACATTGTCTTGAGAAATTAAGAATGAATCTCGGAGATGAGGACTTAAAACTGGACTGATGCTGATGATTTCAGAGGCTTAAGGAAATTACACCATGGTTCTTTGGCAATGATGGTATAGGGACAACACTCGCCAAACTAACTCACCAATCAAACTGAATAAAGGGTACAAGCCAGAATTAGTGGATTCGGTTTATTGCAAGTTCCATATAATCAAATGAGAGCCTACTGGTGTGTGGTGCCTTTTCATCTGCCTCCTCACATTGATTGATTCTGCATTTATTGTAATCACAGAAATCTGGAAATGAACTATGTTCTTGAGAGGAAATGAGTGAATTCATTCTTCCAAGAGACAGGCAAATCACCATATTGTGGTTTGGAATCATATTAAGTATCGACCAATACGGGTGACAACAACCTCATTCAGTTCATCATTATTTGTGCATGTAGTATCTTTTTATACCATAAAAGTCAATGATTTAAACCAGGGGTGGCCAATTTCGGTCCTCCAGACCCCCTATCCACTCTGTTTTCCATGTCTCCCTCCACCAACTTACCTGAATCAAATAATTGGGATTGGTGTGAAGCTTCTGGACAGCTTTCTGATGAGTTGATCATTTGATTCAGGTGTGGTAGAGGAGGGAGATATAGAAAACATACTGGATAGGGGCTCTCGAGGACTGGACTTGGCCACTACTGGTTTAAACTGTTGGTTTTGACCTAGTAATAAAATCATTGAATGTGAGGGGTTAGTGATCACGGTAGTCATACTTCAAATGTACAATATATATTCATGCTTGTTTTCAATTTAATCAATCACAGAAGAAGGGACATGTGACACATTGAGTTTACGTGATTTCTTTTCTCATTTTTACCAGCACAACTGCAGTTGTTAATCCACCATGGTCTACTGGCTGTCCCCACTCGTCTTTGTTATCATCGCTACTCTTTCCCAACCTTTAGTGGGATGTCCCTCTGGTTGCCGTTGCTACAGTCTCACTGTGGAATGTGGCTCCTTTGGAATCAAAGAAATCCCACAAGATGTCCCCACATTCACTGAGGTCAGTTGGCAAGTTTAATTTATAGCAAATCTTGAATAGTATCTCATTAATATCTTATCTTTTGAAATCTCAGTGATCCATGTTCTAACATTAAATTAATATCATTGAGGATAATCATTTTGACATAATCATCTTGGATATATGCCTGAGGAAGGGGCAATCATTCATTCTATCCCAGAAAGTGAGCCTCTGATAATCACTCATTCAAGATGTTTAAAATTCACTCATTCATTTTCCATTGCCGCTAATCCTCACATGGGTCATGGGTGATGTTGGAGTTTATCTATGCCAGGATTGGGCAGTAGGCAGGGGACACCCTAAATTGGTTGCCTGGCAATTACAGGGCACAGCATTGAGACAAACAACAATTCTAAATCAGACACACATACTCACAATAAGGTAGAGTATTCAATCAGCCTAACATGCTTGTTTTTGGGATGTGGACGAAAACTGTAGTGCCTTACAAGTCATGTGAGAGCATGCAAACCACCACCACCAGGGATTGAACCCTCGATTTCAGAATTGAGAGGCAGACGTGCTAACTACTCCTCACTGTGCTGCGCCGTGTTTAACAGTAATGTCTCTTTTCATTATAGATAACTTCAGACACTCAGCATTAGGGCATGTGATGAATATTGATGAATTAGTTATCGAGTAATTTATTCCATTAACCTCAATCATAAAGTCTCTCTTGTTGTACGTTATATTATAAAGCCTCTTTACTTTTTCTCCCATAAGCATAGTTGAATTAATACAAAATGTGGTCATTATGCAGAAGTTCGATCATCCATTTGTTATAATTTGCATTTGTAATTTAAAGCAAATGAATCATCTTGGTTGGAACAAATTCACTTGTAGTTGACAATTTGAAATGAAAATATTCAAAATGTAGAATTAGCAATTGAAAAAAATTGCATTGAAAAACAGTTCTATTTTTGGAACAATTGTGTTGACTTTAACATAGCACTGAAAAAGACATAACTCATTCCCTAATTAATTGCTGCTTCCCCTTCTGGTTCAAACTTCAAATGGATCTCTATCACTTTCAATGACATGATCATTGACTGGCACCTTGCCCCGTTCAAAAGGATTAGACATCTATCATGTCATTGGCAGTCAAAAAGTTGATTTATCCCTTTGACTGATACATTTAAATGTATTTATCACAGTAATGTAATAATGGGCCTATGTCCACCTCAAAAACAGTTTCCATTTAGATCTGTACCTCAGGAAGAAACTGCAGAATGCATCATGTATAAAATGCCATAATACTTCATTGATTGATTTGATTTATTTTTAATGCTATTTCTACCCTACAGACATTGTTCCTACAGGACAATGCTATTGTGCATATCCGTCTTCAGGATCTGACTCGGCTGGACAGCCTCCATTACCTTTACCTCCAGAATAACAGCATTTCAGCCATAGAGCCAGGCGCATTTCTTAGCCAGGGCCAGCTACTTGAGCTCGCTCTGAATGGAAACCTCATCCATCTTGTCACCCCAGAGATGTTCCAGGGATTGGAGCATCTTCGGATTCTCTATCTTGCTGGCAACCAAATCACTCGATTACAGGATAACACCTTTAGGGGGCTACAGGTGGGAACGGAACTGAGCTTTCTTTGCCCGTGAAGATTTGTTATTGATTGCTTATTATGTTCGTTCTTATTTTGCTCACTTCGAATCACATTTCATTGCAGCGCCTCCAGGAACTCCATTTGCAGGAAAACAGTATAGAGCTACTAGGAGACAAAGCTCTGTCTGGATTGTCATCTCTGGCTCTTCTGGATCTTAGTCAAAATCATCTCCACACTTTTGCAGCCTCATCACTCAAACCACTTGTCAGTCTGCAAGTGCTACGGGTCACAGGTTTGAATATTAGAAATCGAAGAATGGTGTGCAAGTCTTGAAATGAAAGAAAGGGATTAGAAATGAGTCGGTTGCACAAATAAAATTACAGATTTATAATTTTCATGTTGATTTTCACACTAATGCCTAACTCCTACTACACAATTTAAAATGAAAAAAATACAAAATAAAATATAATCAGACATAGGTATTGTCGTCATCATTGACAAAAAGGCCAATTTTAGTCTCACAGATATGTCATGGAGAGTCTGTGACAATCATGGTTGCTATTTTAAAGCAGCCATGATGCCTTTTGTACTGTCACATATCCACCAACTACCAATCTGGTGTTTCAGATGCCTCAAGGTTATGCCATAGGAAATATGGTGTGAGTTTTGGCTTTGGCACATCTTACTTGTTCCTATAATTTTTTGATGGATATTAATTACTAATAGTGCGCTAGCTGCCTCCTGGTGTGGAGGTTCCCTCTGACTTCGGTGCGGGTGACTTCCGACCAGTCTAGGGTGTAGTCTTATTTTCGCCCATCGTCAATTGGGTTAGGCCCCAGCAACCGCCGGAATCCTTTCGAGGATCCACAGACTGGAAGATGAATGAATGAATAATAGTGTGGGTTCTCTCGTATTTTCTTTTTTTAAAACAATTCTGAAAGTGGATATGATACACATCGCCTACGGTTATTTTCTTCGACTGCACAGACAAAATAAACGGTGAATGAGATTTAAAGCTTTCACCGCATAGTACACAAATAACAAAAACAAACAGACAAATAAATAATCAACACACAAGAAATGAATAAATAAGTAGTGCAAGTGAGATCAGCAGAGCGAAGCAGCCTGTTCCGTTGGAATTCCTGGATGAGTTCCATGGTTTTGGAAACATTCAGCGCCAAGTTATTGAGAGCACCACTCGCTGAGTCTATGGAGTCAACAACAAACAAACACATAGATTATCACTATATTGTAATGATAAATAAATATTCAATACAATATTTGGAATAGATAAAGAAGCGGCAGCCCAGCGGATGAGTTGTTAGTGCGTCTGCCTCACAGTGGGGGATCTGGGTTCAAATCCATGTCGGTCCACCATTGTGGAGTTCGTATGTTCTCCCCGGGCCTGCATGAGTGTCCCCCGCCTCTAGCCCAAAGTCAGCCGAGATAGGCTCCAGCAACCCCGCAACACTAGTGAGGATAAAGCGATTCAGAAAATGATTGAATGTCTCCTAGACAATAGCTTGTAATTCTCAAAAAATACATTTGTTTTGCAATTACAGATAACTACAGTTAAATTGATCTATTTCTCAAACAGTAGCGATTTTAAAAAGATATCTGTTTGATTCCCTCGTCCTATAGCCCATATGGACTAAAGTTAAAAGTCAGACAGAGGGGGGGTGAATTTTCCTTCAATTGAATATTTCTCTTTTCTGTCTTTGTTGTATAATCCACCAGAAAACCCATGGCGATGTGATTGTGCTCTTGGCTGGCTAAGGACATGGATCAACGAGGATGGACAACGACTGTTAAGCACTGCCGAGCAGCGTCGCCTAATGTGCTCGGAACCACCCCGTCTTTCCCACCTAAGTCTTGGAGAGGTGGCTCCAAAAAGCCTGGTTTGCATCCCTCCTGTTGTACAACTTGAACGTAGTCATCTAACTGTAAGACTCGGGGAAAGCCTGAGAGTTTCATGTCAAGCCTCAGGATATCCTCAGCCTCAGGTGACTTGGAAAAAATCTTCGAATGGCAAGGCCCAATTGTCCCCACGGGGCTTAGTTCAAGAGCTGGGACCCAACGGTGAACTTTTCCGACCTGGTGTTGGTGGAGTGGTGACGGCCCTCCCTAGCAGTGGGGGTATGAAGATGGGTGAAATCAATGGGCTTGTGCGGGGGACTGAGGAGGGAGGTGAGAGAGACAGTTTTGACCCAGACATGGGCAGCGGCATGCTCTTTCTCAGCAATGTAACAGTTTCCCATGCGGGTCGCTATGAGTGTGAGGCATGGAATCCTGGTGGTGTGGCAAGGGTTACATTTCATTTAGCGGTCAATATGTCCTCATCCTCATATTCGTCACCATTTTGGCCATATTTAAACACACACTCATCAGTTTCGTCGTCATCCAATTCTTTCTTCCATCCAAAGGTTGTGGATGTTAGCCAGGAGCCACTTTATGAGCAAGACAGCATGGACTTTAGTGCTCTTGGCCCAGCCACACAGACTGCCATCGCTGTTGGCATCTCTTTACTAGCACTTACTGCTATTCTACTCTTGATTATGATTTACACACGGCACCAGCAATACTACAAAGAAGAAGGGGATTCCTACTGTACCAGCAAAGAAGAGAGCATCATCTATGTAAATGATTACTCTGATGGACCAACCACTTTTGCACAACTTGAGGAGTACAGCGATGACCATGGTCATGAGATGTATGTGCTAAACCGAGCTAAGCCAGTTGGGTCTGCCTCATTGAGTTCTCCCATGTTCGGAGAGTTTGTTCCCCAAAAGAGGCTGAAAGAGGCACTCCTGGATGATCAAGTGATTCAGACCCTTTCCAGATCAGGGCGGATGGAAGTTCGAAGGAATCCTGGAGATGGCGGTGAGGGGCCATTAACCACTGACCCAGAGGAAGTCTTCCTCAGTCAGAGTCTCATTTTTGGATCACAGCTTGCTTATGAAATCCATTGCTAAGGAGTTTTGCTTGAGTTCATGCATTATTGTCTTGCTTCATCAAAACTACGAGAGGAAACCAACATGCAATGATGAAAATATTTTTGATAATAGGAAAAGAAGGGACATTACTTAGTAATTATTTTTATTGTGTAAGATTGGATGGGTCAGAAAGCAATTCAGCCAATTGTTCTCTGAATCAACGGTACATTGAGGAAATATGGTGGTTAACAGTATATTTCACAAGTATGTGAAACTGTTAAACAATTACTGTACATTGCGCTCAGACATTGTGTAGTGAGTTTCTTTTGTGTAAATATAATGGCAGAAATTCAGATACATTTTTGTCGTTCTTGCTGTAAATATTACCGATCAACATTCAACAACAACACTTTTTTTTACCCAACTGGTAATATAAAATTTTACATTGTTTGTAATTCAAAGTTTGTGGAATTTATGCCATTGACATTTGTCTGTAACCGCCAATTGACTGTAGTGTGAATTGGTCACAGTGCTCTGCAGTTTCTACATATTAAAATGGATTTTAAAGCATAAAATGTGTGGTTCCATCTATTTGTGTTTTTTAGTTATTTTCTTATGTATTACTACTGCTACTGTAATGCCACTTTGAATCAGCTTCCTAATAAATAATAACGCTGCATTCAGTGTTTATTTTGCACACCTTGCATTTAAGTTAATTGCTTTGGATTGGGAATTTAAGTGAAATCAATCAAAAGCAAATCCATTACAGGTCCGGTACATAAATCTTTTGACTGACATTTTAATTTGACTATTATATAAAAGGGCACTGTTTGTAGGCACACTGTTTAACTCTATCACAACATCAGCAGGCAGTGACAGTGATATTGGGCTGTAGAAAGAATATAAAAAACAGCAATAACAAAAGCCGATTAAAACCATTGCTCGGACTGTACTGTTGTACAAGCTGTTTTATTCATTTATTTACAAGACTTTATGCAATGCCAATGTGTATCCACCAAATCCCTGCTTCGAATGGTTGTCATGGATGCAATGGATTTATTTGTACCGGATTAAGACCGTTGCTTTTCTTGTTTTTTCATTGTGGTTGGATGGATAGTAAAAAAAAAACAGTAATCCTGCTGCAATCATAATAACGCCCCCACCGCCCCAAACCAGACATGGCTGCAATAATCGAAAAACCATGAAGTAGTTACCCCATCATACTACGTTTTTGCGCCTATACAGAAATACAACTACAAAAGTACACATATATACATAATGCCAACATTTTTAGCACTAAATCGAATAAAAATGTATGCTAGAAATCCGCTGTGTCCCTCGGTATAAGAAATGTGTTCTATTGGTGGTGTTAGTTGAACCTTTTGAAAGGGAAGTGATGTACCCAGCAGACGTTGGATTGCATCTATCATTGGAGCCAATACATTGTGCCGAAGAGCTCTAACTATGACAGTCAAAGTAATAGTTTCACAAGCGGGAAGGCAACAACACATTTTTGAATAAACTATGCCTTAACTATTACGGCCTTGTGTGGTAAGTGCGTGCATTTGGAATTGAATTGAAGTCCCCAAGCAGTATAAGGGTGTCCTAAGAAGTGGCATGGTCCAGCACCCCTTACTGGGACTACAAGAGTAGTAGTTTGATGGATAAGCACATACAACGGTTATTTGTTTCCACACCTGCAGCCAGAGGGAGCTGAAGTCAAATATAGAGGTGGAGATTCAGGGTGCATTAAGAATGCCCACACCTACATGGTCCTCTTACAATGAGAAATTCAAAATTGCAATACAGCCCAAGCCAACTTAGGGGGCATTGAGGTTAGCCCAATATCCAGTGGGCGCTTCTGGACATCATGCTCATTTGCTGACGGGGAGGTTTCATTTGACGACCTTAGAGAACAAGCTTCATAACTAAGAATTGATCCACCAAGATCGCATCATTAAATAATTTCGTAGCCAAAATCCTTGTCCTCTCACGCAGATGATGAACACATATGACGGAGCCTAACATTACAAATTCAAGCAGTGTATCGCAAGGGTCTCATGGGTGTAGATCCATCGTGTTTTTGCAAGGGGAGGTGGGAGGTCTGTCTCTGCCGAAGAAAGTGCCAATTCATTTAGGTAACCCATCACAGGAGATCAATTTCTTGTATCTGATTCCTCACCTTGGACCTGCTTATCATGGGTGACTGTGCCAGGGGCACTAAGTCCCAGAGAAGAGCTCCTAGGATTAATGAGATCCACAAACTCCTCCAGCACAATAGATTAGAATACTAGAACAGCATCACCATTTATTACCATTCCACATGTAAAGGGCAACTACATTCCCTTTCAGGTAGAACCTGTCAAGTGAACAGAACACACAAATGTAGATGGATGGGTTGCCTGCCAGGTCACCATGGAAGGTACTCTGGGTCATTGGATATGGGTATGAGGAAAGGGATGATAAAAACTCCCTAACCTGTAAAGCAGACTGCACAATCTGGAGGAAAAAATATATATTCAGAAGCAAAAAGAAAGATTGTTTGGAGAATTTCCAATGTTGGGAGTGTTAAGTCATGAGAGAACAGAACGAGGTATTCGAAATGATAATAAGCACAACATGTATAAAATGAAAAACATTAGTACATTTGTTCTGCATCCAAAATGTATTTATTGAGCCACGCTATAAAAGCAGACACATTTTTTTAAAAATCTGCAATAAACATGATGCAATAACCCATTCACTATGTGGTTTCTCATATTATTCTTCCATTCAGTAAATATTGAATTAAAAATACTTAAGGTAATGGATGGCATATTTTTCATCCTAATAAAAAGAACATCCTCATCTTCAAAAAAATGCCATTATTTGGTAAAAATAAAAATATTAAAAAAGATTGGGTTTTAAAATCTGTTTTATGTTTTAACTTAAAGGAGGTTATTGGCGGCGATCGACATCAAATCCATTTTGGCTTGGAGGGCTGACAGCGACAGTTCGATCACTGCCTGTACCCTTATCATATTGGGTTGAACGCCTATCGCAGACATGATGACTCAGTTCCAGCTCTCCAAATTGAAATGGATTTGAGCTCAAAATTCATCAATGGAAATTAATCAGTCACGGGACACAAGTAACAAAATTCCAAAATTATAATGACATTACAAAAGAAATGTATACTTATATTTACATTTGTTCCAACATGTATTGACCCCTCACCTACTTGAACTACACTGTTTATCTGATTATCACCATCGAGTGTTAAAGCTGACAAGTGAAATTTAGGCAGAATTTAAGCTTCCTGTGTAGGCAATATTCAATGATATTTCCCTTTACTTGAAATACATTGTTTATGTCACTATCACCATCAAGTGTTAAAGCTGACAAGTGCAATTTAGGCAGAATTTAAGCTTCATGTGCAAGCCATATTCAATATTTCCCTTTATTTGCTGTGGGCCAATAAAAACTGGGTAGCAGGGCCTAGTTTGGACCCCCGTGCTCTATCTAGCCAGTCAAAAAAAAAGCATGCTTCACGTTTCAGTTCACTTAGAAATCTGACAAATTCTACTCCACCATGGCCTTTTTGTTGAGGAGCATTATCCCTTTGTCCTCCTTTAAAAGATGAAAGGAAAAAAAATCATCGTTTGAATAGATGTATTAATATGCTATTCAAGAGGACTTACCATGTGTTGTGTTGTCCTCCATATAATTTGTCTTTGCTTTGGAAACCGGTCTGTAATAAATATTAACACGTTTAATAAATATTAACACTATCTATCTATTCACCCTTATCAATGTTTTATTACAGTCTCATTAGCGTAGCTGGTATAAGCTTAGCCCATTTCGGGAACAAATGCAAGCGTGTAGTTTCTATTTTGGATTGTTTGGCCTTTGCAGCCTTTTCCTCTTGTGGCTTAATGGGCAATATTTTTTGCTGAAATTGGGATGTGAATAAATGTCAACTTACCACGTTTCCACATCCAGTTTGCTAATATGGCCAAGGCAACAACCAGCATGAATGATCCACAAAACATCACCGACTCCACAGTGAAACTAAAAAGTGCATACACAAACACAGCTTGTTCAGAATCATGTACATCTTAAAAGAAAATGGATGATTGAAATAAACATCATGTAAATTTTTCAGCTACATTTACTGATTTTCAAATAAACGACTGTGGCAGTCACTTTCTCACATTTGACACTTCCAGCCATCCTTTGTGGTAAGTTTAGGAGCAGCTACATCTACAAACGACTGGTTTGCTGCTGCTGCTTCTGCCTGGGATGTCCCAGTCATAGCTGCGGTCGTTGCTGGAATTAAGAACATTTGAAATTTATTTCGAGCCCAATGTGAAAAACTTTGTGTTGTGTTGAAATAACTCTGAGTTTTTGAGTGCTGCTAATCGTATTACTTAAATGAAACATTTGGCTTACAAATCTGAATAATGTTTTTTTCTCTCTTCATCTAGCTTTTATCGATTTATTTATTTAAGTATGTTTTGATTTGGTTTGATCCGCTGATACCCACCCATCACATTGTTGCACAGGATCTGTCTTTATATACTATATTACAAGACCTAATGAACAAAATGCGGATCAAATGTGTTTCTTAGCCACCTTGTGGTGTAGTGGTTCACCAGCCTGACTTTGTTGCAGGTAGGCACGGGCTCAATTCCTGCTGCTGTCGGTATGACTGTGGCGCGGATGGCCATTTATCTCTCTGTGTGCCCTACGACTGACTGGCGACCAGTCTAGGGTGTAGTCTGCCTTTTGCTCGAAGACAGCTGGGTTAGGCTCCAGCAACCCTATCGAGGATGGGCGGTATGGTAGATGAGATGAGATGTGTTTCTTACTTCCACTCGAACTGGTAGTTGATGGGCGGTGAAAAACTTGGATATGGACTGGAATTTTCTCTTGTCCTACAGCACACCAGTACCAGCCCATATCTCTCCTCTGCAGGTTCTTTATGGTGATCGTCAAAGTCCCAGTTTTGTCATCATTGATGGCCACAGATGAATCATCATAGGTGCCTTCATTGCTTGTCATCAGGCAATTGCTCCAGTCTCCACTCCTACACCACATCTTCTCACTCTCCCTGTTGGTAAAGGACAATTCAATCAATTCTGTATTGTAGGAATTAACTCATGTGTACAGGTATGAATATGCTTGTCACAGATTGCATATTGACTTAACTTTCATGTTAGAGCAATTCACGCGTTTGGGGGATTGGCAGACTGCCCTGTACCAAGATGGGTGACACATGAATTGCATATGCACATTTGAATTTATCCCTGACAGACAGCAGAGGGGGGATTGATCATGTTATGGGGTTCTTTTTCATTCAACGGAACACAGGACCTTCAGGCTGGCATCCCTCATTACTGAGAGACCTCATGTGTGTTAACAGTTGTGGGGTTTTTTCAATGTTGCAGTTCCTCTTCTAGACCATATTGCACGTTCCCCTGATTTGAATCCCAAAGACAACATTTGAAGATGGATGGCAAGGGACGTTCATGACAAAACGTTATCATTTCAGGACAGGCCCTTTGGAGGAAACAATCTTGTTCCAAAAAGATTGCATCAAGCATGTCCAAACATTCTTTTAAATGATGGAGGAACTCATTGTTTTTGGTTCTGTTTTGAACATCTTTTTTTAATTGTAGCAATTATCTTAAAATTTGGATCAGCTGAGAAACAGCCTGGTATGGTGAGCCCTGCAGACAGGAACCCACTAAAATAAAACAGGAAATTGCATGAAATAACTCCACTGACTAAGATGTGTAACACACGTGCCACTAAAAATCTCATTTAGATCCAAATAGAGATTAAGAAGAATAACTGTATAAACTGTAGGGCAGGGGTGACAGACTCCGGTCCTCGGGAGCCCCTATCCAGTCTGTTTTCCATGTCTCCCTCCACTAACACACATGAATCAAATAAACGTGATCGGTATGAAGCTTGCTGAAGAGTTGATCATTTAATTGTGGTAGAGGAGGGAGATATGGAAAACAGACTTGATACGTGCCCTGGATGACAGGAGTTTTACCAACCAGAGAGAGAGCTGGTTTCAACAGTAGATATTAAGATATTAAACTCTCTCTCTCTCTCAAGAATATAATTTTGAGAGCAGATTTCAACAGGAAACTATCGGTCATGTTGTCATACGTTCGGCAACCAAACGTCATGGCGACCAAACGCCCGGCGACCAAACGTCCGACGACCAAACGTCCGACGACCAAACGTCCGGGCGACCAAACGCTCGGCGACCAAACATCCAGGGACCAAACGCCCGAGTTCCGGTGAATACGCATATGAAATTAGTGAGGTTTGGTAGCTCCAACAAGGTAAAGAGCCACTGGTCTATAGTATAGGGAAAAAAACAATTATTTTCTGCATGTGCCTTGCAATTGGCTGGGCTCAACCAGTTTGGGTATACCCCACCTCCTGCTCATTGTTGGCTGAGATTGGCTCCAGCACCCCCACAGCCTTTATTAGTGGTTCTGAAAATGAATGAATGGAAATAATATACCTGAATTTTGGACTGTAAAAACATTGAACTGTGACACTACGTCCCTCTTCTTCACTTACTCTGCCATTTTTAACAGACATTCCTGGAAAAAACACATTCAATTTTTTCACTGCCAAAAGATATATAATAGGTAATGTCATTAAAGCACTTGATAATATTAAAAATGCATACATGCTTAATTCACCTGAGATTACTGTGACGTAAGTGAAAGAATTGACATCAGCTTGCCAAAATCCACCAAGTTCCACACCACACATGTACCAGCCTGAATCCTCTTCCTTTAAGTTCTGCATTGTCACTGTGAAGACCTGCTGGATTGGGTCATCAAAAATACTTACTCTGTCCTCAGACTGGCTAACAGAGACGGGGTCATCTGTACGGGCCAAGCTTGTGCAGAATTCCCTCATCTTTCCCTTACACCAGTACTTAACAGAACTGGCATACTGAGGCTCATAATGACATGGGACGAGTAGTGAGTTGCCCTCCATCACTCGAAGCTCGGCGGCCATCAGCCCACCAAGAATGCCTGATGGACAAAACAATTACAGTTATTTCTTGTGCTGTTTCAATTCCAACTTTGAAGAATAGCAACGTTGCAGATATCAAAAAGTTCATGAATGCCTTGCCATGATGGAAGAAAAGAGAAGTGCTTTGGCAATTTCAGTTTCATTTCTCTTTTGTCAAGAAGATTCATGTTGATCAACTCAATCTTTCGCCAAAAGTAGATTGAGTCCCCACATTCTTCTTTGAACAAATAAACAAAACTAACTTTTGAGGACTTATAAAACAAAATCAGTTATACTACGCACGGAGTACTGCACGTTATTTTTTTTCAAACGTGGAATGTTACCGACTAGAAGAATTTGAAACATCTTGTACTCCAATATATTGGACTACCTAGGAACTATGTATCATATTCTTGGCTCTTTCTCATCACAAACGTTTCTTCAAAAAAAAAAATCATTAATAAAATACTAACACAACACAGGTGTTGTTTTTTTTACCTGGTATCCATGGCAACAAGTTGAGCAAAAGTCGGTTAACAAAGTTCATGTTTGAATTGGCGGTGATTTTCGATCCTTATCCCTTTCTTCTCCCAGTTCTCAGTTTTCTGTCTGCTATTTCAACACCACCCTGGTCATGTGACCATGAGTTGGATCGAGATGTTGAATGTGTTAACTACAACAGTGCCAAATAGATTTGAAGAGAATGCACTGTCATTGTTTCAGGTTAAAAATTATTAATATATTAAGTAGGATTGTGAAATATGCTGTTGTTTATCAAATTTGTTCAAGGTTAACCATATTTCACAAGTTTAAAATTTATAGATCTCCATGGTGTGCTACGATACCCATTATTAATGTGGGCTCCCTTATTTTTCCAGGATCTTTAAGTACGTGTTTTCAGTACTATTATACTTTTTGGCTGCTGTATATCATACAATGAGGCGAAGATGGCCACTCACTGGGGCTAAAGCTCTTAAGAAATTAATGAACGTAAAAAAAACATCATGTTATATCGTAAACTAAGCGTATTTATCTTGATTTCAATACAAAACTAAGTTATTTTCATATTACATGTTGCATGATTTTTGATGGTCTAAAAAATTGTGCGATGTTTCGGCATCAAATGGTATCCTCAAAAAATATATTTAAAAAAGTTGGATTGGATCGTAAGTCAAAATGCGACTATTGGGGCCTAATGATCATTAGCCCCCTGTTCTTCAAGACCTTAAGCTTAAGGGGCCTTTAAGAAGACTTCATCCACTGAATGCTAAAAAGTCAAAGTAAACAGAATATAAATTTGTATTCTTCATACCTATAGACACCCGGTTGTTACCACACAAGTGTCCATGTAAATAAAATAAAGTTGTTACTACACAAGTGTACCTGTAAATAAAACACAGTTGACCATAAGCCACATTACTGTAAATGGGAGGGAAAAATGTGGCTTATAGTTTAAAATTAAAGTTTTTACAGCGCAGGCCAAATGTTTGGACACCTTCTCATTCATGACAATTTACATTTTTTGATACTCACTAATGGGCGGCCCAGCGGATGAGTGGCTAGCGTGTTGGCCTCACAGTGGGGGACCTGGGTTCAAATCCAAGTCGTCCACCTGTGTGGAGTTTGCATGTTCTACCCGGGCCTGCATGGTTTTTCTCCGGGTACTCTGGTTTCCTCACACATTCCAAAGACATGCATGGTAGGCTGATTGGACACTCTAAATTGCCCCTGGGTATGAGAGACAGAGAGGGAGATAGGGACAGGGAGAGATCGATATATATTAATTTTTTCTTTCGGTGTCCAAACCGCGTTTCGACACAAGGGTCGCGGGGGTGCTGGAGAGGGCCTAACTATGGGCAACTGGCCGGGGACACCCTGATTTGGTGGCCAGTCAATCACAAGGCACAAGGAGACAGACAACCATACACACACTCATACCGGGCAGAAATTTAGAATGTTCAATTGGCTTATAGAGGAAACTGAGAAAACCCATGCAATCCTAGGCAGAAATTCACTGTGAGCACACCTGGGATCGAACCCTTGAACCCTTGACCTCAGAACTGTGAGGCCCAACACGCTAAGCACTCTTCCATGCGAAAAGGAGCCGGATGGACGAGTGGATAGCGCATCAGCTGGTTGCTGTGGCGGCCACACATTTCAATCCTGTGTCGGGATCTTTGTTTGTGGAGTTTCCATGTTTTCCTTGGGATTAGCTGGGTTTTCTCTGGGTACTCTTGTTTCTTACAGCGTCCCAAACTCATGCCGGTAGGCTGCTTGAACATCTTAAATTAGTTATGAGTCTGAGTATGGATGGTTGTCAATCTCCTTGTGCCTTGTAATTGGCTGGTCACCAATTCAGGGTGTCTCCTACGTGTTGTCCATAGTTAGCTGGGATATGCTCAAGCACCCCCATTATAAGTGGCACGGATAATGACTGAGTGAATGAATTAAGACTTCTGCATTCACCTATTGTTGATTGTAGGGTTCTCTAAACACGACTGAACTTAAAAAAGGAGGACTCCAATGGTGCTCAAAATGAAGGCAATTGAAGGCTAGGTTTGTTTGGGCACCAAGAATTGACATTGACTGGAGACAATTAACAAATACCGATAAAACTAGCTCAACCAAGATAGAGAATGTAGAAACTAAATAATAATATTATTAAGTATGCTAGTGATAATAGTCATCAATAAAAAAGCCCAATAAAAATAATCTTTAAGGAGTCATTGTCAAAAGAGATGATGATGCATGCAACCACACAAATAGTGTCATTTCAAAACCAGCAGAAAAAATAATCGTGGCGTTTACAACCTCATTAAAGCCACAAGGGGGCAGCCTTATGATTTTTTTATAACACATTCCGGGCCAGTGACGGGGGGACATCCTGAATCGGTGGCCAGCCAATCGCAGGGCACAAGGAGATGGAAGACCATGTATACTTACACCCATATCTAGGGGTAATATAGAGGGTCCAATAAGCCTACCATGCACGGAGTGTGGGAGAAAACCATAGTACCCAGAGGAGAACATTCAAACTCCACACAGGTAGACCGACCTGGATTTGAACCCACGACCTCATAGTTGTGAGGCTGACACGTAAACCACTCAAGTCGCCGGGCCGACCTGATAACAAATCTATGTATTATTCTAAAAAAAAAATTGCTGGCCACTGATTTAAGGTGCTCCTTGCCTAGTGCCCATAATTGGCAGGGATAAGGTCCTGCAGCCCACAACCCTTGAGAGAATAAGATGTATGGAAAATAAATGAATGAATGAGCTGTTCTAGTCTATATTCAACGTAAGGACAAGTTGGAATGGTCAATCAACCCACAAGGTTGTATAAAATGCTAAGAGACCAAAGAAAACCAAAGAAAACATGAGAAGAACAGGTAATATCTACGCCTGAGGGGATCGAAGATTTGCTTCCGGAACGGTGAGGTGATGATGATGATGATGTCGCTGATGATGTCCATCTTGACAATGACGTCGTTAATCGCTTACACACTCAGTGTTACACAGATTTATCTGCCTTAGTCTGAAGTTGGGTCCCGCCTCTTTTATGTTTTTGTGAAATACTTGCTGTGAAACATTTTTTTTTATTTATCGCCTAAATCTGGTCTGGAGACCCTCTTTTGTTTCGATTATTTCATTTAAAAAAATGATCAAATTCTGTTTATCCTTCAAATGTTATGTGATATATCAAATACACAATTTGACTGATGACTGCTTAGATTTTTTAAGAAATTGAATTACATAACCATTGAGTGAGAACAATAGGCCTGTGCAGTTCATGCACTCCTGTTTTGTCTGTTAATAATCATCTCCACAGCAACAACGCTACATGAATCATCAACTGATAACTAAATAAACACTGGAAATAATTATGATTCGTAAGGATTACTCAAAAGTATACAGACACGTTTCATCACACTACTGAAAATCACACTGCTCTCTTGATGTCATGTTTTTATGAATCATATGAATCATGACCTGTCAGTGCTAGGGGCGACAGAGTCTTGAGAAATACAGTATTGTAGTATGTGACATGCTTATGTCAAACCACTACTATGTGGTGGAGAGACTTTGGCTTAATCTAAAGAGAAAACAAGATTGACTGTGGTGCAGTGGTAGCTATACTTAGGTGCAGTATTTGAAAATGGTGGGAAATTTGATTTAAATGTCTAATGTATGTGTGAGGTTTTGTGTTAAGGTGTATATATATTTTTTTCATTTCATGTACATAAAACCCAGTGACAACCCTAGTTTGATTTATTAATAGTTCATCTCTAAAGGTTTTCCTTTGGATAATTTTAGCTCACCAAATGGTCAGTGGGAAGCCATTTCCTTCTGTTGTCAACTCACAGATGAATAGGGAGCCCAATTCATCCTTTATGTTTCCACTCACGCAGTCTTCTCGCCAAGCTGTGAATGTTGACCCTGTCGTTCATCACACTGCTTGCTCTTGGTTCAGCACACTCTGTTCAACTTGACATGCACTGGTGCTTTTGAATTTTATAATAAGCCTCCAATTTTATTAAAGAAATGCTTACTTGCAAGAACAAGTAAACGCATAAGCAAAAGTTTGAGTCACACTATGTGATCTTTAAAGTGAAATCATGCCAATAAAGGTTTGGCATCGGGTACAAAGAGCTTAAGGGAATTTGTAAATGCAACAACAATTCTATGTCCAAGTATTTTTTTTCTCATCATTTAATTTTTGTTCGTCTTACAGTATATCAAATGTATATTTTCTGTATTTTAAACTGCGCACAAAAAGTCTTTGTAAAATAAGTTTAACACGTTTATGTATATATCTATATTTATATTTATATATATATATATATATATATATATATATATATATATATATATATATATATATATATATATATATATATATATATATATATATATATATATATATATATATATATATGTATGTATGTATATATCTATATTTATATTTATATATGTATGTATATTTATATATATATATATGTATATATATATATATATATATATATATATATATATATATATATATATATATATATATATATATATATATATATATATATATATATATATATATATATATATATATATATATATATATATATATATATATATATATATATATATATATATATATATATATATATATATATATATATGTATATTTATATACACACTTATCTATTTATTTACTAACTTATTTATTACCTATTTATGTATGTCTAAAATGTCTTTTCCTGTGTTTGTGAAAAAATGAAAATCAGACATAGGCATTGTCGTCATCATTGACTTGACAAAAAAGCCTAGTAGTCATCATACCCTCAGCAGCGTATGACGAAATTGTATAGTGCTTCTCCACAAGTTCGTCTTCCCAGGCCAGACACATTTATGACATTTATTTATGACATATTCATACTTGTTTGAATATGTCATAAATAAATGTCAAATTGTATTCTTAAATTCTTAAATTCTTAAATTGTATTCTTACCCTCTTGCTACTGTGACAGTGAAATTTCCCGAATACAGGATGAATAAAGTTATCTAATCTAATATATTGAACTTTCAAATTATACCATTGTACTTTTTTATATAAAGGCAAAGATTTGTGATGGGGACGCTGATTTATACCGATATATTTTTTTTTGCACTACATTGTCTTATCTAGAACCACAGGAAACATCTGATTTGAACCGTTTTAGTATCCAAGTTTGGAGAGAAGTGAAAACGTGAAAGGGAATCATGTCAAGAATACTGTTGCATGACACAGATTTTCTCGTTTTTTTGCCAACTACGAAAGTTGTTTTATTTCAAATATGTATAGTATCTTATATCATCTCATTTTCTGAACCGGTTGATCCTCACTAGGGTCTTATGCCAAAAAAAATGTGTGTATTTGCATGGCAGGGGTTGTTACATACAGTATTTTTCTATCACGTCTCCCCCAGATTAGTTATCCCACACCCCCACATGACTACAAGTACATTCTTACCCAGCGCGCCCAGATAGTGCTGAGTACTGAAAAAGAACTTCTTGGTGAGGGTAGGAGAAACTTCAACCACGTAATGTGGGGAGGAGTGTGTTAGAGTGGGTGTGTGAGACTTTAAAACCGCATGCATTACATTCCCGTACTCTCATTTAGTAATCTGTACAAGTAGTAGAGAAGGGAAAAAGTTCCTCAAACTTCTTAAAAAGACCAGAAGGCTTTTCCTCACTGACCTTCACACAGAAAAAAAGTAAGACTTCCTTTTCCTTCCCTTATTCATGATTAGATGAGAAGAGTAAATAAAAGTTTCCTTTCCCACAAAAGAGAGGGAAAACCTTTAACCTCTGATAGTTTTCAGCAAGATTGCCTTAGAAAAAAAAGAGAGAAATTAGAAATGTTCATGCAAATAGGAAAATAGCCTGTTATTAGCTTTAAAATAGATTCAACTGTTAAACTGAACCTTATCTGATCACAAGCTACATTAGTTTCATATGATTTCCACAACAATTAGCACATAAAGATGTGGCTTTCGCATCCCACACAAAAAAAATGTTGTCACATGATTATAGTGAAAGTTGATTTTTTGTTTTTTTAACCAACTGACCTCTTGCATGGTGGCTAATAGTCTACACATGACATCTGTCTTCACCGGTTTAGGATGCAGTACTTAATCCGGTTGGTTTCATATGACAGTTTATCCAATTTGTTGCGTCTGTTAGTTTGTACATGGGAAAAATACACAAACAAGTGCAAGGTCTGTCTTTGGCTGTTGCCGTTTAGGGACAACAAAACAGAGCGTGACTTTTAAGTGCTTATCGCTGGGTCCAGTATGCATTCCAATTGTGGTGCCATGCCAACACAAACTCGCTGATCAGAGAAGATGGAGTGGGCGCGGAAAGAAAAATAAAGGAACAAGTGAAAGTCTAGTGATGGTTAGAGAAAAGAATATATGACAAAATACATTTAAAAACACTGTAATTTTTCTTTGGTGGTACTTTTGTTTGGTAAATAAAATGTTATCTGTCGACTTTTCACATAGAATGGCATCAGATAGGTGGTCAGTTTTAGGGTTGAAGGTTTAATCCCAGGGGGTTCCTCACTGTGTGGAGTTTGGAGTTTACACAGGACTTATGTGGGTTTTTTTCTGGGTAACCTGGTTTCCTCTCATGTCCCAAAAACATGCAGGGTAGGCTGTATGAACACTCTAAATTGCCCCGAGGTATGAGTATGAGCGTGAATGGTTGTATGTCGCCTTGTGCCCTGAAATTGGCTGGCCGCCAATTCAGGGTATGCCCGCCTGGTGTCTATCGTTAGTTGGATAGGCTCAAGCACACCCGCGGCCATAGGGACGATAAGAGGTTCAGAAAATTAACGAATGAAAGGCATGGATTCCTCGAGGACACAAGAGAAGTGACAACAAGTAAAAACAATGAGTGATCACAAGTCACAATGAGGGAAAAAGCCAATGAAGAATCAAAAGCCCAAAATGACTCAAACAGAACTCAAATCTAACAGAAATATATTAAGACAAAAATCAATACATTATTAGTAATTAATGGACAATTATTGAAAGGTTTTGCAACATGAAAACACATCTCTCTACAACATGGCAAACAATAACAAAGTAAGTTTAAAATGTGCCTATTTGACTTGATTTCTACAACCAACTCTTGAACATCTCAATTTTAAAAACTGGAGAGGAATACAATCTTTATGCTTACTGGACCACCAAGTTTGTTTTTTGGGTGTGGTTATCCTATTTGGAATGACTCCAACTCCATGTGTTTCTCCTAAAAACGTCTTAAGGACAATGTCACTAGGGGACATGCCAGCATTACACTGGACATCTGAACTCTTATAATCATCAGTATCATAATGCAAAATTGGAATATCGCTATCTTCTGTGCAACTTCACACATTTGTTTTCTTCTAGTTATTTTTGCATGTGTGTTTGATTTGAGAGTTTGATTTTTTCCCCTTTTATACCCTGAAACCAGAGTACCCAGGGAGAAGATGCAAACTCCACACCTTACCCTATGCTGAGCTGTTCTCTCAACTTTGACCTGAAACATATAACTTGACAAGCATTTTCTTTGTTTAAAAGAAGGGTGTTGCACCTGTTTGATTTTCATGCTAATAATTAATAGTACATTGACTGCAACACATTAGGAACTTTCTCACAGTTCACCTAAAGAGGTAAACAAAAGGAGAAGTGGCATTTTCCTCCTTTCTTGGAAATATTTTGCAATATATTAAACAAATATTACAAGTCTTTAAAGTCCTTTAGAAGCCAATGGGGAATAAAGATTAGATTTGAGGAAGAATTTGGGCTGTAACCGTGCAACAGTGGTCTATGGTTGACTTAGAGTTTGAAACTGTGTATTGTAATAGTTGGGGTGGGGAGCATTTTAATTGGGACTAAAATGTTGGTTCATGATCGAAAGAACAGAAGATAAGTCTTATTTATTACGCCTTTTTATTCTGATTGTTCCTTATTGTGAATAAAAAAAAATTGATGTACATATGCGTAGAATGCCAGGTGAAAGGCTGACAGTCGGACGCACTTCAGATGTCGGGCGCTTTCCTGGTACAGCCCCACCGACCAGGGTGGAGTTGTCCATTCACAAGGAAGGGGAAAAAACACAAGACAGTTCTTGCCGCTGCTGGTTTAGGAAAATGTGCCCATGCTGCTGTAAATGCCAGAACAACTCCACCTATGACATCACTGATAAAGTGGAAATAGTAAACCCTCCCACCCCAATCCCGGAACTTGATGGGCCAAAGCATGAAAATGGAAAAAAAGAAAACGGAGAATCAAAGGAAATGGAAGGTAATGTTCGTAATTTCTTGCTGTCAATTAACGTATGGGGAACGTTGAGGTTATTTCCATCCTTTGTCCACAGTCATGAGGTTGTCTGTGTCCTCCCTGGATCTGCTGAGCGACAAAATGGGGAAGAACAGACAGGATCACCACACCAACTTGTTCCACACAGAAGAGCTAGTCATCCGTAGAGGACAGAGTTTCCAAATAGAGATAGAGCTCAACAGGCCCTTCAATGCTGAAACTGACAAACTGCATCTGGATCTGAGAACAGGTAGGATTCAATAGTACAACCCAGGGGTGTACAAACTTTTCCCTCCCAAAGTCCCTTTCAAAAATATGATGGACAGGCCTGCTTGAAAACCTTTCATTTTCATTTGTTTAAGAGAAGGCTGGATCAGGTAAAAAAAAAAAAAAAAACGTTGTTTAAAATGTACAGTGGTACCTCCACCTACGAGCAGCTCTACCTACGAGATGCTCAAGACGCGATGAAAATTTTGATCAAATAATTCGCCCTAGATACGAGAAAAAAATCGATATGCGAGAAAACCAGGTGGCCGTGACATGAGAGGCTGTTTATCATTGTAGCGCACTGTCTTTTTTTTGCCGCATCTCTTTCGTGTATAACAGATACCTACGAGCACTGAACATTTTATTCAGAGGAGTTTCTCGTACGGTTTTCTCGGGGTACTCCGGTTTCCTCCCACATTCCAAAAACATGCATGGTTGGCTGATTGGACTCTCTATATTACCCCTAGTTATGGGTGTGACTGTGAGAATGGTTGTTCGTCCCCTCGTGACCTGTGATCGGCTGGCCACCGATTCAAGGTGTCCCCCGCCTCTGGCCCGAAGTCAGCTGGGATAGGCTCCAGCACCCCCGCAACCCAAAAAGAGTATAACGTGGTTCAGAAAATGAATGCGCTGTTTTCACTCTAAGAGCAAATGGAGATGCACTTTTTAAATGACTGACTCCAGCTAGCGGTAAAATTGTGAGGACCGCAACAGAATGTAAACTGAAATTAAGCTTATCTGCCATGGTCAATGATATTCAAAAATAAGCCGTCACACCACTTCAACAACAGTCGTTACTTTAACATGTAGTCAATATCCAGCTTAAAGTAACAATTTTATACGACTTCCATTTTTAAAAGGTTCAGAATGTACCTCCTTTACATGTCCGAACCCATGGGGTTACTCCTTCCATACAGGACATTGTTATCAACTAGGATATCCTTCTACAGACAAACCCTATTTTTATGCAAGGTTCAAATCTAAAGGGCTGTAAGTCAGCAGCGAAAAAGAAAAGGTCAGCAGTGAAAAAGAAAAGGCGGGGATTTTAGAACACCCTGTTTTAGTCATTTTCTGGAAAAACAAAAGCATGTGCTTCAAAAACATGTGGTTACCCTGCGTGTCCTCCCAAATCATTATAAAATCAGCAAGCTTATTTGCGCTTCTCATTTTCTACCTCTGTGAAGAAAAAGATTTGCTGTCTGACTTGGTAGGCATAAGTACAATTACATATCTAATATCTAAAGGCAGATGTTCTGAAATGGGGATTTGAAGACCGCCACCCATCCCAATCGCTCATGTTTGTGTGCTCCACTATTATTTTTCAGGATTTGGGACAATGTTATCAAGAAATTTTCCATTTAACCGGAAGAACATTCGTGAAATCAAAGTTCAAGAGATTATCTTCCCTTTCCATTTGTATTCTGCTTCTAGTGGGATGAAAGTAAAACTCAGTCAGTTTATATCAGGGCCTTAGATTAGTACATATTAAACAATTATCAATTATATTTATCAATTATTTACATGTTTTACTAAAGACAGTATAAGGTACTGACCTAACTTTAACCCATTATCATTATTATTATTTGGAGGGAGCCTCAAAAGATAATTGGCGGAATTATCATAATTAAAATGTTCGTGATTGAACACTAAATTCCCAATAGGTGTGATTGTGAGTGTGATTGATAGTTTGACTACATGCGCCCTGCGATAGGATGACAACCATAATGTGAAAAATGTAGTCTGCCAAAGCATAGGCAACACAACATGCCAATGCTGTTTAAAATAAAAAAGCTCTGGTGACATCACAGGGTTTGGATTCCTCCCAGCTTTCTAACAGCTTCCAGACATTTGGATACCATTTACCTCCTCTGAGAACTTGCAGGCTGCATATAACAATGATCTTCTACACTTTCTGGAATGAGGTGTATTGCATCACAACCAAACAATTAGAAAATCCACACCCATAACAGCTGTTTGAATTTAAAAATGTCAAATCCAAACAACTTTCCAAGCCGCATCTGCTGAGGAAGGACTTCTTCCGAGTAAAGAGAAGCTTTGTATACTGTATCTTAACAATCCTTTATTTGTCAAAAGTGGGTTAACGATTCTGAGTCTTAAATGACATAACGTAAGCAGTCCAAACAAATTCCTTGCAAAGAGTGCTGGACAGTGTAGGAACAGAGTTAACTTGCTCAAATCCCTTTAGGCCTTTGTGTTCCTTCAATGTAAAGTAAATACTTATTTTTCTTGAACTGCTTTGACCCACAATTTGAGTATAAATGACTGCACACTTTGCATATTTTGTTTCAATATAAACCACTAGTTTTATGCTCACTTTAAAGTCTGCGTCTAATAGTCAAGTTTGGTTTATTTTGGGATATATATTTAAGATAATTAGCTGCTTCTCTTTTGGTGTAAATAGCACATAAGTAAAATGGATATACATGCATCTTATAGTTCAGTGCTGCTTATATATGATTACAGAATATTTTCTTGGAAAATTTGGTGGGTGCAGCTTATAGTGGGAATTTTGTCTTATATATTATTTTCTGAGACATGGTAGATTATAAGATGTCTATCACAAAATAAGATTTAGTAGATCATGCAAAAAGAATTTAACCACCCATGTTATGAATGGTATTCAATAAATAGCACTTTCCTTAGCTAACATTTGTTCAAACTACAGTATTTTATTGTGTGATACTCCCTTTGTTTAGCTAAGAATAGCTTATCAAGAGTCCATCGTTATAGATAAGATTCCTTAGAAGACACCATTACCCAATCTCTCCATTGCAGTTTTATTTTAAAAAAAAATCAATGAAATACGGTCTCCTCTATTTTCCTCTTTTGTTGCTTCAAGTTTAAGAGTTACCATGCAAAGGGTGTGTTATAATCCTGTCATTTAATTTTAAATTCCAATAAAAAGAGATGTTTTTTTAGAAAGTGCATAAAAGGTAATTTAGAAAGTGCTTAAAAGATAATTTATATTCCTCTTATCTGTCCGCCGATCAAATATGATTAAATAGATAGATTTCATGGAATGCCATGCATTCTGGGAAATTCACTTTATCACTAAGACTTCAGATGAATTACAGGTCCAAACTGGATGACCTCCAGGAAAACTCAACTTGTAATACTATACTGAAAAGAGCTGTTTTACTGTAACTTTTTGAACCCTGTGATTCACTTTGCTTGATGTGTACATTTTTTTTATTACAGGTCCACTACCACTTGTATCCAAAGGGACCCATGTCATAATCCCACTTGTGGATACTTTGGACAATAAACAGTGGGGGGCTAAAATTGAAGAGCAAAATGACAACAAGGTTAAGTTGTCTATCAATACTTTGGCCAGTGCTGTGGTTGGTCTTTATGGTTTGACAGTCACAACTTCATCCCTGAAAGACGAAGCTATGAATACTTATACGTCCAGCAAGAACATAATTATCCTCTTCAATCCCTGGAGTAAAGGTAAAATGGTTTAAAAATGTAATTGAAAGTCATGTTGCAATGAAGAAAAAATGTTTTCACTTGCTCTGTCTTACGATAGTAACGCATAGAACATCAACATACAAGTGTACACGGTTAGACCAGTGTATCCCAACCTTTTTTGAGCCGAGGCACACATTTTGCATTGAAAAAAATCTCAAGGCACACCACCATCTGAAAATCTTTGTCGCCTATATTTGTAATAGTTATTCTCATCGAAGTTTTATTAGCAGAAATCGCATCCAAAATTATTCCAAAATCTAATTTTTCACAATGACCTAATGTCACGGAAATTTGGCCTGTGGACCCTGAACAACTTCCGATTTGATTGATGCAAATAACCAAGTAAAGTTATTGAAGTGAAGTGAAGTTATTATTCCGCAAAAAAAATTGTGTTCACACAGACTTTACGTCGGCAAAAGTTAATGCGCTAGAAACCAGACAACTTCCATTTCGACTTAGAGAAAAATAAGCAACAAAATTTCTGTTTCACAACTTGAATCAAATAATAGTATAATCTACAATTTAACGTTCATATTTTGATTTGAACATTGTAATAGTTAAATTTTAATCTCCTTATATTCATATTAACTTTTCTCTCTGAATATCACATTGTATGACTTCTTGCAATTTCCCACGGCACACCTGACCATTGCTCACGGCACACCAGTGTGCCGCGGCACAGTGGTTGGGAAACACTGGGTTAGACAGTAGGTCATAACCTTTCCAGTAAATTTTACTTCCTCTGTGAATTGAAAAATTTTCTTCCACTCCAGAGTTGGCCCAACTGAACACAACACACGTTTTCACTTAAGAGAACTTGCTTCATCCCTATCCTCCTTTTTGTGTCCGTTCCAACTTTTTAAACTTTCGAAATATTCAATTAGAATTGAAAAAAAAGATTTATGGTTGCAAAATACAGAGCTCCTGCAAGATTTTAAGGTTCTTGTTTTACTCCATCCTCCCCCACCGTTCACTTAACACTCCTCCCCAAACACATAACTTCCCCTCTTTCTCTTTGCTGTCCCTCATGACTGGAAGCCTCTTCCTTCCACTTTTTTTTGGCATAAAAACTTAATTTTATGGCTCTTTCGTTTCAATCTTTGTGTTTTTATGTTTCCTGCTCATTATAGCAACATTAAGAAATACAAATGTCTGGAATAAAATGGCACATGCGCAGGAGCACAAGACCAAGAATCAACTCTGCTTTAGGAACTATTTCTTGGCCCTGTTGAAATTCTTATATATTCGGTGTAAAGAAAGCACATTCTTTAGTGATTAAGTCACAGTCAAAGTGAATAGATAATTCATTCTGGGCTTTTTTCAGAGAAAGGGGGAGGAATGCAGAAACCATGACCGATCTTGAAGGACAAACTTTCTCATTCATTAATTCATTCATTTTCTGTGTTGCTTATCCTCACAAGGATTGTGGGGGGTGCTGGAGCCTATCCCAGCTGATTTTGGGCATCGATGGGGGACAACCTGGATTGGTGGCCAGGCAATCACAGGGCACAAGGAGACAGACAACCATTCCCGCTCACACTCATACCAGTGGACAATTTAGAGTAAATTAAACATTTACCAAATTCTTCATAGGCAGATGGGTATGATGACAATTGGGCTTTTGTCGAGTCAATGATGATGACAAAGCCTATGTCTGATTATTATGATTTTTTTTTTTTACTGTAGCACTAATACTATTCTGTATTGTGAACTCTTTTAGAGGACACTGTATTCCTGGATGATGAAAGTGAGAGAAATGAGTATGTTTTGAACGACACTGGAAGAATTTATTATGGAACTGAGAAGCAAATTGGTGCTCGCACATGGAACTTTGGTCAGGTATGTACTAGTACTTCATGCCAAAATCGTGAATCACGGTCCTCTATAACTGGAGTTTCAAATATATAATAAAACAACCTGTATATGTTACAACCACACTCACAGTTCTACCTTTCGACACATGACCAGATTACCAGATGCTACGTTTAGTGTAAAAAGGTTAAACAGTTAAAAGGGAAATAATAAAATCAAAATATATATTCGTGAAAATAACCACAGAGAAATCCACTTAAATGGTAACAAGTAAAAAAAATAATAAGAAAATTAAAAAAACTCAATCCATCAAACTAGACGGGGCGCCACAAGTAAACTTCGGGTAGCCACTCCCTTTTCGCTACCCCAGGAGCCAATGTAGGATTACTGAAGGTACAGCAGCAGTCATCACACGACTGGCATACAGAAATGAACAGCAAGCCCCAAATTTTCACAAAATAAAGATGGCTCCTGTGCAAGAACTTTGTCTTCCCTCCTGACAATATTCTCTATGGACAGACCACATAACTTTGAAGATTTAGGAACGACATTTCAACAAGACCAAGCTGTGATTGTCCCTTTGGATTATTAACAACACCTTGGCGGATGAGCCATTCCATGGGGCGTCAGAATGGATGGTGAACCTTCAACATCCATCATATGACAATTTCATTCTATTACAGCCCTCTAAATGTCCGCTATCTAATGGGTGGCCTCCTAGCAAGGCTAAACTTGCTCACTTGGAATGGCAGACATTAATCTTGGCTTGCTAGAGTATCTTGCATGATACAAATATGTTTTTTAAAATGTAAGGTTTTAGGAAAAGGAGATTCATTTGGGTTAAAATTTGCAAATATCTAGTGCTCGAAATACAGGGTTTGTTTTTTCCTCTTCAACTGGTTGTCTGACGAAGATTTTTGATCATTTAAAACGGTGTTTTACAGAAACAAGCACTAATGTGATACTATAGGCTAAAGGCAGTCAACAATTTGAATATGATATTCATAGGATTGGTGTATCGTTCCAGAACTTATTCCTATTCAGTTTGATCCGAAAATATTTTCTGGCCACTTTAATAATTGATTGGATTTTATATATGAATGGATAATTTTGAAATCAGTCATTAATGATTATGATTATTCTTCCATAATCCATACAACTAAGTCCTATGATAAAACTCAATTAACCCAATTAATTTTATACCATATATGGCTATTGTCTGACCAATTTTAAATTGTATTTGATTTTAATCAATTATCAGTTTCATTGATTATTCATTACAGATGTTGAGAATTCTACTGTAAAGTATAAAACTAAAGTTGTACAATATATCCATTTCCAATCCATCCCAATCGATTAGACAGGAATACTTCATTTTGTCTGTAAAAGACGGTAGGAAATAGGTGTTCACTCTTTCAAGTAAATTTTAAATACACTGTTTAAATCGACGTCATTGATTTTTACCATTTTGATATTATTTTTTCAAATATTAAAATGAGACAATACTGCCTCCTCTGCAGTTTCAAGAAGGAATTTTGGAAGCATGCCTTTTCGTTCTGGAAAAGAGCGACATGCCCCCATCTGGTCGAGGAGATCCCATTAATGTTGTTAGGGTCATATCAGCCATGGTAAGTAAATTTTACTCATTAACATATTGTTTTAGAAGAAATACTATATACAGTATTAACAGGCAAACTTTCACAATTACCATTAATTGTGTTTTGTAATTTGTCTTATACATACATTTTGCCCGTCAGAACTTTGAGGGTCAGTGGCGGGCCGTCAGGGCCTTCAAGGCCTTCTATGCTGGCCTAAGAAATATCTGAATCATATATTATATACTGTTCAGGGTAATATAACATATTAATATGATCATACATGCATTGCTACATATTTTTTAGATAAATGCCCAGGATGATTATGGTGTTCTGATTGGAAACTGGTCTGGGAATTACTCTGACGGGGTGTCTCCTGCTGCGTGGAGCAGCAGCGTGGAGATTTTAAGGAAATACCACTCATCCAATGGAACCCCTGTGTCATATGGGCAATGCTGGGTCTTCTCCGGAGTTACAACTTCAGGTGAGTGTGTTTGCAAAAGATAAGCGGGAACACATACTTTTTGTGTAATGATTGTATTTTCCTCAGCAAAGCCAGGTCTTTCAAGTTCGTTATCAAATGGTCTGATTTATCTGTAGGCATTTTTATGCTTGTTGCAAATATACAATGCTTGGATGCTTCCGAAAGAGTCATGACCTTATTAAAATAAATCATTGCACTTGGTATTTCTGAGATTCTGTATGAATCGAAAGGATCGTCTGATGGATTGCACATTCCGAAAAGGTGTTGCCTGGACGTAGAAAAATTAAAAAAGGAAGTCACGTGAGCAGTACAACCAGGAAGTGTGTCCATTGCAGTCTAGTTCGTCATCCCTAGGTTAGATGGCTGCGCCCTGAGTGAGCAATCACGAAATTATGCAACTTTTAGGACATTTATTCTCCAATTTTACTACATACAGTATTGTATGAATTCCTGTTATTTCAAATGTAGTGAAGTCAAAGTGCCATTTTAGGGTATCCAACGTCACTGAATTTTAGGACTTCTGTCCACAATCAGTTCTCTGCCAGGCGTGTTTTATTTAATAGGGCTAAAAAAAAAAAATGAGTGTGCATGAGGAAGTTCATAATAGCCTGATGACCTTAGCATTGACTGCAATAACTCATTTACACCACGAATACTTCACATTGACATTCCTATCATACCTTCTAATTTGGTCCCTCGTACAGAAACATGTGTCACTTTCATTCAACCAACAAATTAAAGCCTGCCCTACTTTATTCTCAAAAATATTGACACAAAATTGAAATAAGCCCTCTTTAAATATAATTAAACAACTACATCACCCTTTTTTTCTCAATATTTGCAGTACTCCGTTGTCTTGGGATACCTGCCCGCAGCGTGACCAACTTTCAGTCCGCACATGACACTGACGTGTCCCTCACAAATGATGTATATTTTGATGAAGATATGGAGCCAATTGACTACCTCAACAGTGATTCAATCTGGTAAGCAATGTAAAATGTCATGTGACGTGATGTGGGACATGCTGCAAAGAAAACTGTTTCGCTGCAACGTCCATAGTCATCAATTTTCCTGTATATTTAGATTGCCCTAAACGACAGTGCCCTTGAACTCGAGGCAGGCAGTTGTCATGCACCTTCATTTATCTGCACTTTATACTCAACGGGACTTAACAAAGTATGGACTTAGAACTCATAAATATTCTCGTCTCTCAACAAAATTATGTCCATTCCATTACAGATTCAATATATCTAATCACTCACACTAGTTTGTCTTTTATTTAATTGTTAAACCATTTCTGTTCATTAGGTGTAATTGAATATTTATTCATTCATACCCTGTACCACTTATAACAACAAACGTTGCAAGTGATTATCCCAGCTGACCAAGGGCAAGAGGCAGGGTAAAGCCTGAACTAAATGCAAGTCAACCACTGCGGTCCTTCTGGCTTACCCATTTGCAGGGCAAATATAGCCAAACATATATTCACAATGCAATCGCACCTCCGGAGGATTCAGAGTGTTTAGTCAATGCTTTGCATGTATGTTGTTGGAATGTGAGAGGAAATGGGAGTAACTAGAGAAAACCCATGCAGGCATATAAAGAACATGCATAGTCCACATATGAGGGTCAATGCCTATGATTGAACCAATGAACTTCATTAAGCATGATTATTAAAATGTGTCCTGTACAGCTGCTTAGATTGGAAATCTGAGTGTCTTCATAGGCTGTTGCGCATTAATGTGCCACATTATGTGAGTTTAGTATAATCCTATTGTGGTTGTTTATAATTGTGTTGTTTATTCAGAGAAATCAGTTGGACAGAAAATGGCTTTGGATTATACAGAGAAAGTAAGAAAAGAAAGAAGTGATACAAAAAAAACCCCTCAATATATAAAGTATAGGGCAGCCTGGCAGCTGAGTGGTTAGCACTTTGGCCTCACAGTTCGATCCCAGGTCAGTCCTCACTCAGTGGAATTTGCGCGTTCGCCCCTGAGCTTGGGTGGGTTTTTTCCAGGTACTCCGCTTTCCTCCCACATCCCAAAAACATGCTGGGTAAGATGGATGAACATTCTAAATTACCCCTAGGTATGAGCGTAAGCTTGAATTGTTGACTTTCTCCTCGTGCTCGGCGAATGACTAGACTATATTTTATAGAAGTCATTACATTACGTATTAAGAAAAACAATTGCAGAGACAGTCAGGAAGCTCTGACGTCTAGCTGCAGCCTCTTGATCAGTGCAGTACGTACAATACCTCCCATACTGAAATTAAGTCCATAACCATGCCACGGTAAAGTGTTATTGAGCATGTCTAGAATTAAATTTAAGAAATTTAATTTCTACATGTGTAGGAATTTCCATGTATGGAATGATTGCTGGATGGCCAGGCCAGACTTGCCCGATGGACATGGGGGCTGGCAAGCTGTTGACTCAACCCCCCAGGAGACAAGCCAAGGTACCTTCCGCTGCGGTCCCGCATCGGTCACTGCAATCCGCTCTGGCCAAGTCTACCTCAAACATGACACACCTTTTGTCTTCGCTGAGGTGGGCTATTTTAAATTATGTCATTATACTTCATATAAAGGTTTAGTCAACAGTGATTTGATAGTTTGATGGTCGGAATTTTGCTTCTTTACTAGGTCAACAGCGACAAGATTTACTGGCAAAGGAGTCTCGATGGTTCATTCAGCCAAGTCCATAGTGAGAAGAAGGCTGTTGGCCACTGTTTAAGCACAAAAGCAGTTGGATCCGATGAGCGAGCTGACATCACTCATCTATACAAACATCAAGAAGGTACTAGTCTGTTTTACTCTTGTTGTGTGTCCATGCAATTGTGTTCATTGCCTACATCAAACACTTAAGTTTTAGATGCATTAGAGCAGGGGTGGCCAACTCCGGTCCTCGAGAGCCTCGATCCGGTCTATTTTCCATATCTCCCTCCACCAGCACACCGGAATCAAATAATCGGGATCGGTATCAAGCTTCTGGGACAGCTTGCAGATGAGTTGATTGTTTGATCCAGGTGTGGCAGAGTAGGGAGATATGGAAAACAAACAGGATAGGAAGTCTGAAGGACTGGAGTTGGCCACTCCTGCATTAGAATATGTTATCCTCTGACTCATTCTTGTTCCTTTTTTTCCAGGTTCAGAGGAGGAGCGTATTGCCGTAGAGACTGCCAGTCGTTATGGTAGCAAGCCGGATGTTTACTCTAAGCCAATGGCAGAGGATGTCAGTGTAGAGGTGAAAATGGAAGGGGAGGGTCCCCGAATGGGAGCCGATGCCCAGCTGAGCATTATGGTGAAGAACTTGAGCTCTCAACCCCGCAGAACTACACTTCACAGCCAAGTGGCTGTCATGTACTACACTGGGGTTGTGAAGGGCACAATCAAGAAGGAACAGTTACCAGTAGAACTTTTGCCCAATGAAGGTTGGTTATTAGGCGCTGTAGAAATTCTGCCTCCTAGAAAACTGGTGAAACTATTGTTCACTTTCCAATAAGGATATTAATCTATTCAAGAATGATGAAGGTTCCATACACTGTAAAATTAATCTGAGCATTTGAAATGTATTCAATGTCTATACACAGAAAAAATCATTGAGTGGATTTTGCCTTATCAACAATACCAAGACCAGCTGGTGGATCAGGCAGCACTGATGCTGACATTGTCTGGAAGAGTCAACGAGACCAAGCAAGTCTTGGCTAACCAGACCACTTTCCGGCTGCTAACACCTGATCTTAACATCACGGTCTGGCTTTTCGCTATTTCTTCTTGATAGATTTAGTAGAAGTATTTCCAAAATCCTTGTATGCAAATTTTTCTTTATTCTTGATAGGCTCTGGGAAAAGCTGTTGTTGGTGAAGAAATGGCAGCCAGGATCACATTTACCAACCCACTGCCAAAAATGCTGAAGAGTGTTGTCTTCAGAGTGGAAGGACTGGGTCTGCAGAAAGGTCACGAAGTGTTTGTCGGGTAAGACCGCCTATCTATTTTCAATGACATCTAATAATTCTTCTTTTAATTGATTTTTAACTTGTCTGTTTTTCAGTGACGTCAGTGGTCACGCCACCGTTACTCTAACAGAACACTTCATCCCAACCGAACCTGGGCCCAGGAAACTGGTGGCATCTCTTGATTGTAAAGAGCTAACACAAGTGCATGGAGTGGCAGACATCATTGTTCTTGAACAGTAAAAGGCAGTTAGCTGCAGTTAACCTCTTGTTATATTCCTCACTGAAACCTAACACATATGTCAATTATTCTGTTAAAGCACATTGTAAATTGGATTTTTTTGTACTGCACCAACATTTTTAAAATCTTGGATAAGATAATTTTTTATCAGTATATTATATTTTTGCAATTAAATACAGCACATTTATTTTTACTGAAAATATGTCGCATGCATTTCAGTTCACTTTGAATATTTATTATGATGTCACCTGAAGTTAGTAACTTAGTAAGCATTTTAATACTTTGTGTCTAATTTAGATAAGTATGTGAAACGTCTGTTCTAACAAAGCAAACTAAACAGTGGCTTGGATGCCGTATGGAAATTTCAGACACAAGGTAATTGCTCATCATTGACAGCAACTACTACATGACATCAATCATAAATATAGGAAAGCCTGTGACTAATTATGTTATTTATTTCATTAAAAAGGACCGTGTTGTCCATTTGAATTGTGTAGTCTACATCAGTACAATATTGGCAACACTGTCTTTTTTTAGGATCAATTCCATCCGATATTGGTCTATATTTTGCTGCTTTCATTACAATTTAAGTATATTCTATGTTTTTTTTGCACACTAACAATGAAGTAAACATACTACTGTATAACACTGTGCCATGTTGAGTGGGCTCATCCGGCAGAAATAAGAAGGGTAAACACTTTATTTGTGAAGGAAACCGTTCCAGTATGACTTTACTATTTATTCTGATTGTGTTTTTGTTGTATTTGCTGATGATAAAAATATCTGAACACTGCAATGTTGAACTGAATTCTTTGTCATCAGACAAGACATTGAGACAGGTCCAAAAATTACAGAATTTAATACACTTGCTATCCCAAGATCACCAGATTTTGGTTTAAGCCCTTAATTTTTCTCAGCTGCAACTGTGTAATATCCAATGACTTTTAAAGCATTTGATTGAATAAAAGTAAATTGCAAGAAACAATTATGTAGTTACCTTGCTGCTTTTATAAGGAGCCCTATTATCAATATACCCAGCAATTCAGCTTCAATGCCACCCATACAGGCCTGTGCCAAGGAACAGCTGAGCAGGGGTTTCAAGTTGTCATTGAATACAAAGATTTGGTAGCAAAGTTATTAGAAGTTGATTTATAATTATACTAGTGTATTCAATTATTTTTGGTCACTAAAAAACCCAAGACTCATTCAAATGAGCTGTAATTCCTAAAGCATGACCATGATTGGGTTAAACATACTCAAACTAAAGCTAAAATTGTATAGTTAAAAGACATCCTGTATGTTTAATTTCTACTCCATTGCCTTGGTGTTTAAAGACAAAAGATGAAAGTTGTGTTTAATTTCCCCAAATTTATGGATCTGACTGTATAAGGCAAGTAAGAATGGGCAAAAAAACTAACAAGCTTACTTGTGTTTAATTCTTACATACAAATGACAAATAATTCATAAAAATATGGTTGTTAACTTTGTGTCAAAATGTTATTTCTTTAGTGTTATCCTATGAAAATATGTAATAATAATATGCAGAAATAGGTTAGGGTGTATACTCACTTTCTGAAATACAGAATTCTCACCATTATGTGAAACAGATGTTTACAAGTGATTTTGTTTCCTCAAGCTGATCTCCCATCCAAAATGGCCCATACTATGAGAAGTTGTCCAAGAAAATATCCATTTACCACAAGTCACCAGCCATCAAAACACAGTCGAACAAACGAGAAGCTCAAAAAAGCCAGTCATTTAATATACCCGGGTGTATTAAATGGCAAAATACGGTACCTGAAGAATGCCACTGCAATCTAGTGGTAGAGGTTAATATTACAAAATTTCTTTAGCGACTGAAGTTTACTTTAGTTGTGCATACTGAAAATGTGTTTTGGTGTCAATCAATCAATCCCTAATAAGACATTCTTCAAGCCTTGCATGTAATACAATATTTGGGGCACAAGAACAGATGATTTGGATGCAAATCTGCCAGTAATCTTTACAAAGCTTAGTGCTGTATTGCTTAAAGATGAAATGATATTATGGAAGATACTTTCAGAATTTATATATCTATTTTAACATTACTTTCAAATATTCTCACATCCAAAATAATTCAAATGTTTTGTTTATTGGTACAAAAATTTGTCACAAGCAAAACGTGATCTTCAGCAATTTTCAAACAAAAACAACATTTTATACATTAAGCATTTTTTTACATGGCAAAATTATAGTATTTCAATATTACAGTAATCATCTGTGAAATCTAATCTTCTGTCTAACTCAAGAAACAGCAACAATATAGTTTGCTGCTACAGGAGTTGAATTCAGTGTCTTAATTAGGTTTAAAAAGTTCTAAAACAACAATGAAAACAAACAAAAAATCAAAGTAGTGATAGTATATAACTGAATAAATTACTCCAATAAGATCAGGAAAACACACGATTTTTACAGAAGAAGCTGATTATATATTGTACATGCAGAAACCTGAAGTATTATTCATACAAAACATTCAGTTAACTAAGTTGCATATATTTTCTACCACACTGTTGAACTTCTCCGGTTGATCGGCATACACATGGTGTGAAGCATTGTTTATTATCTGTAGAATGAGGGGGAAAAATCACATAGTATATATAATATCAGCAAGAAATATGACTAAATACTTACTCGAAGTAACAACAACCACATTATAGTCATCCCAAGTCTAAATAGGAAGTCCCGTTAAAATAATTGTTTTGAGACAGCCAATGAAAGCTCAATAGAGTGTAGCGAGGTTCAATGCATCTGCGACAATATTTTCAAAATAAAAAAATGGATAAGGAAATGCGTTTACTTTTTAGGGGATTTCGTAACTTGGATCTTTTTCGCATCTCGAGGCACTAATTTGCATATAACGAGCTTTCGTAACTTGAAAATGTCATACCAAGAGGCATTCGTAAGTAGAGGTATGACCGTACAGTTAAATAACACCAAAATTGAATTCTATGACAACTGTCACCTAACTGGATACTCACCAGCACTTTGGTACAAGCAGGGCCCCTAACCTGGGTCACTTTGTCCCCAGAGGAACTATCAACCCACGACTGGGCTCCATATAGCATGGTTAGTGGCATAGAGCTGGGTAGGAGATGGACCCGCTGCAGCATAGGTTTTTTGGCCCAACCTAAAGACTCAGCCATGGCCCGGAAACCTATTTCGCCACTGGGAACAGAGAATAATTGTTTTTTTCTACTACCATTGTATGAAAATGATTGATTCATACTTCTTTTTGTCTGAAGCTTAGGCTAGTCATTTTTGGCTCCAGAAAGATATCGCTGCAAATGATCTTTCTTTTGTTATGTGACTGGAGCAAATGGGAAATGCCATTTTGGAAGGCTAGAGTTCTATTACCATGGGGAGTAGTGAGGTCTGTCCAAAAAGACCATGATTCTTCTCAGTGTTTTTCTTTAGTCAGTTTTGACAGGCTTATTTACACCAAACTGATAGCTCAGAATTGCACTGCAATGTAATTGTATGCCGATAAATTGAGTCTGTCGAAATACCTTGGAGGCTGTGCGTTACAGTGGTAGATGTACTGCGTCATTGTGTCATCATCAAACAAATCTTCAAATTTTCTTTTGAAATCAGGACGAAATCGATTCACTAATCCAGGACCTGAATAAACAACACACTGTTTACTCAAAAAGTGTGTCTCATGCTGCAAACAACGCTTGTTCACATTGTAGAATATTACGTCTCACCCCATGGGCCTGCAGCTCTAATGACGGCCAGAGGGTTGAAGAGGGATACTACGGAAACAATTGCTTTCACCCAGCGAGGTGGAGATGGCCTCTTAACCAACTCTGTGGATTGACCCGGTACCTCCTGACTCTGGATCTGTGGTCTCTCGGGGAAACCCCAAGGATCAACCAGGATAAGATGGGAAACTCTAAAAGACAGCAAAATACTTAATACTGTTGCACTAGTTATTTATATTGTATTTTTTTTAACTGCATAAAAAAAATCTAAGAAAATGTACCATGTAGCAAGATTATATACTAAAAAGGGGGGGCACACAGAATCGTTGCCATGGTTGAATACAAAACATGAAATATGTGGATGCGATAACAGAAAATTGGATGAATACCATGCTAATTTCAAAATTCTTTTTTAATAATACATTAAAATATTTTTTCTAAATTTTACCAATTTCATCACACGCAGCTCCTGGATATGATGACAATTAGGCTTTTGTCGAGTCAATGATGATGACAAAGCCTTTGTCTGATTATTATTATATTAATTGTAACATATTGCAGGACAAAATATTCCACAAAAGGCCAGAGTGAGTGCAGGTTTTCATTCCAACCCATAAAAAGGAAACATTTTCACCAATGTGGTGTCCTACAAGTGCAATCAGTGGTTTGCAGTCAAGTGCTTCTTGTTTTCTGCAGAAATCTCATTGGTCAAAGTGTCTGTGCTGGATTGGTTTGCCCACCCCTGTAACTAGGATGTGTTATCAATTTTAGAATTTGTTATATTACCTTGAAGGGTATTGGATGGCATAAGATGTAGCAAGGTAACCACCCAAGCTATGGCCCAACAGAATCATGTTCTCCAAACCTACAGACTGCCTCCACTGCTCTATGGAGCTGACAAACTGCTCCTCTGCTTTGGCTGCATCAGAAGGGAAAGAAGGTCGGGAGCTCCTACCGAAGCCAAGGAGGTCGAAGGCATAAACTGGTCGTGATCGGCTCAGGGCATCCAAATTTCTAATCCAAAGGCCTACTCCTCCTCCAAAACCATGGACCATCACCAATGGCATTTTTTGATCTAAGACAACAACTACAAGTTAATTTCAAAACAAATATTTAGCATTCTCTTAAAATGTATGGTGTCACAAACAATGTCGCAATTTTGGTAAGAAAAGTAAAAAAAGGTTAATGAGTTATATGAGTAGTAGTATAAGTACTACATTAAATATGGATAATATTTTCACAATGAAGAGTGGGTATGGGCGTGGGTAGGGGCGCGGGTATAGGCGCGGGTGTGGGCGTGGGTACGGGCGCGGGTCTGGGCGCGGCACTGGGCGCGGGTCTGGGCGCGGGTCTGGGCGCGGGTCTGGGCGTGGGTATGGGCGTGGGTATGGGCGTGGGTATGGGCGTGGGTATGGGCGTGGGTATGGCCGTGGGTATGGGCGTGGGTATGGCCGTGGGTATGGGCGTGCTATGGGCGTGCTATGGGCGTGGGTATGGGCGTGGGTATGGGCGTGGGTATGGGCGTGGGTATAGGCGTGGGTATGGGCGTGGGTATGGGCGTGGGTATGGGCGTGGGTATGGGCGTGGGTATGGGCGCGGGTATGGGCGTGGGCATGGGCATGGGCATGGGTATAGGTATACGTATGCATATATGGAGTTGATTACCTTTCTCTACAGATTTTGATTGGAGTTTGTTTGTAAGGTTTAGCGTCCATATTCGATCCTGGTTTGGAAGTGTCACAAACCTCGCCCAGAGATTATTTTGAATACCTATAACCGGACAAAGGAAGAAAAAAATTATTTGAGGGGAAGGGCAGCTCAGATGCGTGATTAACAAAAAAAGTGTGCCAAAATGAAACCTTTGGAATTCATCATTTAATCAGTAAAATCTGTATGTATCTCGCTTTGTGTGTTTTTGTGTGTACGTGTATGTGTGTATGTGTGTGTATGTATGTGTGTGTATGTGTGTGTATGTGTGTGTGTGTGTGTTTGTGTGTATGTGTGTGTATGTGTGTGTATGTGTGTGTATGTGTGTGTATGTGTGTGCACATGTTTACATGTGTTGGTTTATTTGCAATGCGGAGCAATATTATATTGCATTACTATTTTGTCACATGACGGAGAAATTAGGAGGCGGGTTAGGGTACTTAAAGTTAAGTAGTTTTTTGCTCACCAAAAAATGTAAAACATATCTGTCATGAACCATTTTGTTATAATCGGTGAAAGTGTCATTGCCCATAGAACTAATACTTAACATTGTAAAACATTTTTTCTATCATGTAGGAAAGAAAAGAAAAATAAGTATGATCATACAAATGACAGAAACATCATCATACAGGTCAGAATCTTGCTCTCTGTAGCCTTCAAAAGGGACATGGATGTTGGACGCCAGGAAGGCAACCAGCTCCAGCTAGAATTCGGCCTGAAAAAAAAAACAAAATAAAAAGATTAACACTTCTGATCAGTACCTGATAATGGCCAGTGATCTCCAAACTATTTCACAGAGACCCTCAATGTGTCCAACAGTCATTGCAGCCAGGCAAGACAAACATTGTAGTAGTTCAAAAAGGTTGTGAAACACTGACCCTGATAAATTCAGAAATTGAAATATTGCTCCCAAAGACAGCGTCTGACGTATTCACACTATATAGTACAACATGGGACATTTAGGTTACTTTTAACCTTACCCGGTTTCGCAGTCACTTTGCAACGTTGCCACAGAGGTAGTCGGAGGAGCAGGATCCATTCACATAGGTATACTGGTGACTACATACAGCATTAAGTAAAGTTTTTCGAGTAATTTCGACTTCGTATACCTGTCAGTCGAGCTCGTGGACTGCCGATTGCAATGTTTTGTAACTTGCATCCTTGAGTCAGCTGACCTAGTACACAGCTGACAAATAATACATGGATTCACGCGCCTTCGTTTTTAAAAAGCCTTGATCGCTAGTTGAACGTATTCTTTAACATGACATTTGAGAAACTGTTACACTATAGTGATTTTCTTACACCAATATAACTGAATATTATACAAATACTCTAAAGATGTCCTTTTGTTGGACTTTTAAATTAGTAAGTCAGTGGGATATCTGTTTTTATGTGGATCTATGTTTTTGAGACACCTACCACTATTTGGTTCCTACTCTGAGACTGACCGGTCGGAATTCATTTTTTGTTGCACTATCTGCATTTCTGTCTTAAAAGTCAGTATATAATCCTAGATGTTTGTTACATGTGATGAGTAACAGAAGTAGCCGTCTTCCCTTCTCAGCCGTTTTGCAACAGACTGATTTACCAAACAACGCAAAAAATACTACATTATCCTCTACTTCTTTAAAATGTCTGTAAAGTGATTTTTTTCATTATTTTTTAGATGCACTATATGTATTTATTTCATATTTATAACTATTTTGTTTGTAATTAAAATCATGCATGAACCATTATCACCTTATTACAGTATGTTATTAGTGAAAGAATGTGCAAACATGTATTTTAATGGATGCAATGGCTCATTTTACATCCACTACAATAAAAATCCAATAGAAAAGTATTCTGACGCAAGGTGGCCATCACATACTTGCGCCTTGAATCTGCATTTACACATCTAGCCTCCCATAGTTGACATCTATTGTTTCTGACACGTCACTTTTATCACGGACAGAGCACACTGTTACTGCACTAGACCAAAATAACTAAAATATTGACCAAGCAACCATGTCGGCTTCGGTTGTTTCTGTAATTTCTCGTTTTCTTGAAGAATATTCCACTACGACTTCCAATAAATTGAAAGTAGTAGATGCATATTTGTTGTACATCTTGCTGACGGGAGCGCTGCAGTTCCTCTACTGTTTGCTAGTTGGGACGTTCCCTTTCAACAGTTTTCTTTCTGGTTTCATCTCTTGTGTTGGTTCTTTCATTCTCGCAGGTAAGCATTGAGTAGTTCATTCTTCTCTCGATGCGAGATTGTTGCAGTACTTTATTCTTTTCGATTCGGACTAGGCATCTGTGTTCTGTTCTGTCTTGACTAGCTTAAATAAAGTTAGCATCAATTGCAACGATTCACGCCAATTTGGCGACGATTAACTTGTCGTTATCTAAACTGTCTTAACACGTGTATGAGAACGTATCAAACTAGCTGAATTTTGAGCCCCTGGATCAAGAAAAAATAGTGACCATACCTGTCAACCTAATACTAAATCTGTATGAATGGCTACAAAACTCCTTATGTATGGACTTCAGCATCATTATTTGAATCAGAAAAGAGAAATAACATTTAAACACACTATTATTGTGTGACACACAAAATACACTTCAGTCATTAATGTAATCACGAAATAATGTGTATAATAATATTTGAAAAGAACTATTACTTTACATGATTGGCATTGTACTTTGAAACTGCCTTCCTTGCCAAGTTCAAATGTTCTTCATATGGCTTAAAAAAAGCAACATCCCAACATGTTCATTTTTTATTGTAACAAGGAGGTAAGGGTCTTTTTCTGTTAATTATTTCCTAAACTCATTTTGAATTTTCTGGACTAAGCTGAAGACGCGCTCTCTTTTTGGCTCCATGCTTTTTCATTACCACCCATTCAATAGAATTTTGCGATTGGGAGATTTATGAAACTAAAGGAAGCTCTTATAGACAGTCTATAAAAGCTTCCACCTAACCACTAACCGCTACACTGATCTATAATATAAGTAATAATTGATTGTACAGTTATCCACACTGAGGAATTGGGCAATGATGATTTTGCCCACTGGTTTTACAATTGAATTATTAAATGAATCATAACAAAATATGAACCTTTAACTGAAAATATAACAAATCAAATCAGTCCTAACTGTGTATGTCTTCTCTCTCTTTAGTGTGTCTTCGTATCCAGATCAATCCACAGAACAAGGGAGACTTCCTGTCAATCTCACCAGAAAGAGCCTTTGCTGACTTTCTGTTCGCTCACACAGTCCTGCACCTGGTCGTCATGAACTTCATTGGTTGAACATATTTCCAAGAGAAGCTGTCTCCCTTTGTTTTGAAGGTGTGTTTTTGACTCATTCTTACAACATTTACAATGATCACAACTTCACAAATTGTCAGAATGGACCCAAAATAATGCAAGTAAGTTTTTGGGTGAGCTGCTTTTTCATAAAAATGTACTTCAACTTTAAATGTAAATCAACTTTTTTGTTTCATTTGTTTCCTCACAGATGCAGACGAGGAGATTCATGACACAAACCCACACCTGCTTTTGTACCCCTGATTGAGAAATTTGCCCTGATCAATATCACATTCACAGTATCTTACAAACCATGGTGGAATCCATTTTTTTCATGTTTGAATTTCTTTTGTTGCAAAGAAATACAAAAATAACAACTTTGAAATGAGCACTGTGTCCTTTGAATTTTTTAGATTAGATTCAACTTTATTCATCTCGTAACGGTCTTTAAAACCATCAAATTATTACACATAACCTAAACATAAGTAAGAAAAAGATTATATCTGATTTGAAAAAAAATGCAGCATCAAATTCTTACACATAACCTACACATAAGAAAGAAAAAGATGACGAAGGATTTAAAAAAAAATTGCAGTACTCAGAGAAAAATTGTCCTGCTGTAATGAAACATAATCCAAAAGCAATAGGGAAGACAGACACACTAGTACTGATGACTATTTTTTAAATTAAATTCAATCCTCATGAATAGTATTATTTCATTGTATATGTATGTGTATATGTATATATTTACATACATTTTAACACATATACACGTATACATATATACATATACAAATACAAAATATAAAAGGACTGGGAGGTGTGCAATTGGGAAACTTTACCTACGCCAATGCTATAGGTGGCAGCAGCTTGCAATTTTGTAAATAAAAGAATCAGAAGAACATTTTCCCTGACAAGCGGAAGTAATCTTGTTTAGCTCACATGCACCACGTGAGTATTTTTGTACCAGTATTTTTAAATATATATATCCCAGGCTAACTTGACGAAGCAAAATAATCGCAGCGATACATTTAAAAACAAATTTTGAGCCCAGAATTTCTCTGGAACCTATGTGGACTTCTAAATACGTATTACGTTTGTACTAAGGTTTCTCTAAGTTGTCATTGCATTCTTACTCATCGTTTTGAAAGTATTATCTTACCTGAGAAAAACTATCATCGCATTAAAAAAAAGGTCAAAAGGTATTTTATGGTTTCTATTGTCAGGGCTCTAAACTGCACGGTCTACTCAAAGGATGCTGGAAAAGAACGAGGCTAAGCCGATGATACACTTAAAACGTGGCAATGCAAAAAGAAACCTGAATGCAGGGCATGGAGGACAGAACAAAAGGAAGAAGACTCGACATTGGACAGAGGCAGAAGGAGGTGGTCGATCACAACACCTTGACCCAGAGAGTGTTGGTTATTACCGACGTGTCGGGGAGAGATTGAACGAAAAATTTGAAGATGCTGAGGAGAAAGGTGAGGGTGATTTCTTTCACTTCATTTGTCTAGGAAGGGTTTCTTTCAATTCATTAATGTGATCTTTTAAAAAATATACTAATTATTTAATTAATTTGATTAATCACATTTGTATTCCTTAACCAAATTCTCGAAATGCTATTTGAAAAAGTTTTAGTTGATAATATAATCAAATTTTATCCTCAGACTTGAATATTGTTCACTATTCAAGGACTTTTTTAAAATGTGTGTGTGTTTTCCTGTTTATAAATTACTTGCAGGCAGCCCGGTGGATTGAGTGGTTAGCTCTGGGGCCCTGGGTTCAAATCCACGTCAGTCTAACTATGTCCTTCCCGGCCTGAGTGGATTTTTTCTGGGTACTCTGGTTTCCTCCGACATTCCAATGGCATGCATGGTAGGCTGATTGGACACTCCAAATTGTCCCTAGGTATGAATGTGAGTGAATGGACTCCTCGTGGCCTACAATTGGTTGGCCAACGATTCAGTGTGTCCCACCTCTGACCCTAAGTCAGCTGGGATAGGCTTCAGCACCCCTCGCCACCCTAGTGGCTAATTTAAAAAATACTAGCATGCCCCTTTTAAAGAATTGTTCCATCACAGAGACTCGCAATGTTTGGGAGAGGTGCGCTTGAAATGCTTGGATTTTAATGCTTTGTTTTTAAGGTTCAAGAGTCAAATGCTTGGATTTTGTTAAATGCTTAGAAGTATTAGGTGCACAATATTTCTCAGTACCCTGCCTAAAATTATTAAATGAAGGAAAATAACATAAGTTTGCTTAATCACCACTTCATATTCATTTTGAAGTTCACTTTACATCCAGAATTTACCAATTGTCACGCCTCATATTATCGTCCCAAGGAACACAGCATTCGAGTCTGTGCCTTGGTAGTTTTGTGTTGTATCAAGCGTACTCTATACAAAAAGCTTTATTTAATTTAATTTCTGCATTAATTTTTAAAGGTAGTGAAAAAAATCGTGAAAATTAGTGTTGGAAGTTCCTAAAAATTGCTTGCAATTGTCTGTGGAAAAAGTGCATGAACCCTGTTCATATGTTACCGTTTTGTTTCTTTTCTGCAGAAATGTTTGTGGAAAATGTCTTGAGCGAAGTCAAAGGTAAAGCAAAAATGGTGGCAATGGATCGCACTGGAAGCAGCACGCTTGAGCGCTTGCTCCAGCTGTGCAGTCCCAAACAGGTGGCAAAATTAATGACTGAGCTGGGTGGAGAATCATGTTCAGACTTTAAGACAGTTTCTTGTGACCGTTGTGGTGGCCATGTAATGGAGAACACAGTCAGACAAGCGTCCAGGTTGACAGGTATGTTTGTTTGCTTCAATGCATCATATTCTGGTGTAACAGTTCTACTTTGTCATTTGTAGTTTTGTAAAACCACATTATTCTAAAATGCTAAACAGCAACATTTCATTGCTTATTTACAGCATGTAAACATGCTTAGTTTTTGCCTTTACCTTTTAGTTTACACAAAATGTTTGCAAGAGACACTGCAATACACTTCCTGTATTTTATATTTTTTCTTTTTAAATTGTCTTGATGCAGTTGGTTTCCTATTAGCTGTCTCCAAACACCTCGCTGGCCTCTCATTTGCAAGCAGGAAGCAGTGGCTCTCTAAAATATGCAAGTTTAGCGTATTTCAGAAGTCAGCCAGTATAGCAGAGTAGTCAGCCAAGTCAATGAGCAATTAGTCAGTCAAGATATGATACAAAATTGATATACCATATTTTCACCCCTATAGGGCACACTTAACCATATAAAACGTTCTCTAAAATGCACGGGTCGCCCAATCAGTCAGTGTGTCTTGTTTTTGCACTAAATTCAACATTTTGGATGACCCTGGCCGCTTGACTTTTAATAATTTAAAAAAATATTAATTCATATCAGGAATAAAATCAAGGAAATGAATTTCCAATAAGTGACGTTACGATAATCAAGGGAAGACTGTAGAGGTACCACTTTGTTTTACAATGTTTGTCTCTTCTGTTTTAATTTTGTCTGCCACCCTCAGAACATGTCATGTTGTAACAAAAAGGTATTTGTATCTCATGAGTTTTCTTTGCCAAAAACAGGCACAATTTATCTTGCTAGATCATTAGCTGAAGAAAATGATGATGGCCAATTGGAGCACATCATAGTGATTCGTACAAATAGGGTGAATGGAACTGCTACACCAACTGAGCTTTATTGGCAATAATTGGTGATACTTTCAAAATAAGAAGAAATATTAGGATTTCTACACAACAACAATTTAGATTACACACCTGAATTGTCTTTCCACACTTCCTAAAATTTAGAAAAGGAATTGTGTTCTCACAGTAAGAAAAAAAAAAGGCTAGCCATGATCAAGTCAATATGACATTTATGGAGGTGTTTGCTGTGTTTTTTTTTTCAGATAATGAAGACGAAGATCAGAGTAAAGACCTGGAGGTCCAGATATTGTCATTAAGTCAAGCGGTGAGAGAGAGCTGCCCAGTGTTCATCAAAGATATTTATGCCACACACGTGGTCCGCACACTTTTGCATGTGCTGGCAGGCTGTGTGGAAAGTCCCCGCACTGAATCACGTCCAGGTAAATAAAAATAATAACAAATAAATGAAAAATGCATAAAACATTATACACTTCCATTTAAGAATAACTACACAATGTTTAGCCTGTTTTTGTGTGCTTTTTTTACTAGGTGCTAAAGACCGCAACGCTTCTCCTCAGCTGACTGATTTTGAGATACCTACCACTTTTTGGTATGAGCTGATAAGCCTCACAGAGGCTTTGATAGAGAATGTAAAATGTGAGTCCCTTGTTAATAAATAATTAGGTCAATTTTTTTGGTTTTGCCCGGATCAAACATCTTGCTGTCCTTGGCAGAAGTCATTCTTGTACCTTGTAAAAATTTTAATTCGTACAATGCAGTCTGAACTACTTCAGGCATTTATAAATAGTTGCCGTATTTTCGGGAGTATTAGGGAAGATCCCGCGGGTAATACACCAGTGTGATTTATATATAAACAAATATAGTTTTTGTTTAAAATTCGGTGAGTGCAGTTTATATTAAGGTGCAGCTGCTTTCCAAAAATTACATAATTCTGTTGCAGCATAACTACATTGTACCAGTTAAATGAACAGGACATAATTAAACATTTAAAACAAATATACAGTAATTCCAATGATATAATATAAAGAACAAAGAAAGCACCATATTTTTTTTAGACTATAAATTGCACCATTTTTATAGTGTAGCTGTCCTGGTGAGTTGGACTCAAATGTGATTTATCGTTCAAGTTTTTTTTGCCAACAGCTTATTTTTTATTTATTTTTTTAGACTAAAGTTATCCAAAAACGTATTAATATGTAACAATAACAAGTGCCATTTTTTCTGTTGCTCCCTAATTTACTATACATTCAACATATCATTATACCATGTGTTTGGTTTCTGATAAATTAAAAAACTTCCCCCTAAAATTGCAAGTTGTCCCTTTTACCGAAAAGCTCATTCATTACTGGGCCAAATCATGGTAAGCATTAACGTCTAGGAATTACTGCAACCATAAGCCGTAGCCGCCCAAAAATGTACAAGAAAACTGTATTTGTTCATGAATATAGTTTAAGCCCACCTGTTCACATTGTATTATGAGATGGTTACACAAAACACTTTAGGCTTTAAGAATCCACAGCTTTAATATATAGGCACTGCAGAAATGTACTGTGTTGTTCTCTTAATTCTTTAGCAGTCACTATAGTTTGCAACAAAAAAAATGTTGCCAAGTTTGCAATATTGTTTACAATATGTAGGCAAGATACTGGTTATTTACAAAAGAATGTCTAACAGAAACATAATGGTGATTGGAGAATACAATGGTTTTCTAACGGAAACACAAAGATTTGAGTTTAATGACTGTCCTATGGTGTCTTTCTTCCCAGTAAGCATAACAGACTCGTGTGCCAGTGCAGTCTTCCAGACCATGTTGACCGTGAGTCACAGGAAACGGCCCAAACTTTGCAAAAAGCTCATTAAGCGCATCATGGCATATTTGACAAGTTGTCCATCTGCCCCAGGAGTTAGGTATAACTTCAATCTTTGTCTTGAGAGGACAGAATAGGAGAAGCATCTTCTTACTTTGCAATATTTTTTAGTCCGCTTCTGGTCTTCCTCAAGGACCAAGTTGCCAGTCGCCTAATTGAGACGATCATCCAGCTGTCATCCAGATCTATTCTCCGAGACCTTTACAAGATCCACCTCAAGGACTGCCTGGTCGACCTTGCTCGCCATCCAATCGCCAACTTCCCCATACAGAGGCTGACGGCATCTTTGGTCAAAACCAAACTGGTAGGATTAAAATAGTGACGATAAAAATTGAAGTATATGAATGCTACAACGACAGATATTTTTTTTTTCTACCTTCAAAGTTTCTGAAGTTATTCGATGAGATGGTCCAAGGTGTTGAAGCTATTTTGGCTGTTGGTCACATGGGTGTGATTGTGCAACTGACAGAAAGCTGCGCAGAAAGTGGAAAACGGCAAGATGAATTGATGCAATGTCTGCTAGCTGTAAGTGCCAATGATATTTTGGTATCAAAACCTTGGATGTTTGTTATGTTATGCCCTAGAGCTTTTTTTGGCATCATTCTGGATTTTTGGCAGTTTTAATTGTTTTGTGTGTTCCCACAGGCATTTCACTGTGCAGAGCCTGGCTCCCGACATGTCCATTGCCTCCCTCTCTTCATGTCCCTCATGACCTATGATGTCTACTACACCTCTAACAAAGCTGATGGTAGTGTGCAGACAGAGGTGAGCTGTCTTATTGAAGCTATTTCTTCCACATCGCCTGCACAAACCTGCTCCACTATGAGTTACAACCCTGGAAGAGGAAAATAAGACTCAAGACATTGAGCAGATGCCAGATGCACATTAGGATCCAAGCTTGTTTTGTGTCTAGGTCCCTCTTACCTCCGTGTGTTACCATGGATCCCGACTGGTGCAAGCACTAGCCAAGTTCAAGGATCGCTCAATCCTTCTCGAGAGTTTGCGGACGTTAACCCCAGAGGACCTCTTGACACTGGCGTGTGACCCCTTTGGTAGCCATGTGCTTCAGGCTCTCGTCACAACATCCAGCGACAAGGGAAGGGGCAAGATCCTCAGAAGGTTGAAGGTATGAGCGATTTGCCCTTGTTGATTAAGAGTTATTGAATTCTCTAGGCAGAGGTGGCAGCTCTACATGTAGTTCTAATCCAGAAGGAGTTACATAATGTGTTTCTTACATTTCTACACTTCCATCTCTCCATATTTCTTGATGATCTTAAAAATCTTATTCTGTATCAGTATTCTATATTTTGGCATTTTGTTCATAATCACTGGCATCCTTTGATGGTTTTGTATAAAATTATTTGTTAAACGGAATCTACATTTCAGAAACTTTAGTTTTTTGGAGGCCCGCAACAAGTAAATATTCCTGTGCCAGTCATAATGGCAAGTCAAAGACCACAACCCATTTTCAAAAAACAATTACACTGGTCAAAGGTTTGAAAGAGAACTGACCCATTTGAGCACTATCCAACTATAAAGATTTGTGAACAGCCTAGTTGCTGCAAGGTCTTAAAATGTTGAAAATTTGCAAATTTTTATCAAATGTCCTTAAGAAAAGTCACTGATTTTCAAGTGGTCTTCTCAAATTCCTTCAATATTCTCTTATTATCTTGTAAAATACTCTGTTCAGTTTCTTAATGTTCCGCACATCTGCAAATGGTCTGAAATATCATGTTAATCCCGCTATCCCACACCCAGGGTCAGTACGTCCGAATGGCATGCTCCAAGTTGGGCAGTAGAGTGCTGGAGGCCATATGGAACAGTGCATCTGTCGGTCATAGGCAAAGCATTGCAGAGGACCTCGGTAATATGATTCATGTGGGATATATTTTCAAGTTGATTTCTTTATGTACAGAATGTTAAATGAATGTCTCTCCTATTTTAACTTCCAGTGCCAAGTGAAAACCAGCTGAAGTCCGACCAATTTGCCCGGCATGTGTACTACAAATTCGCACTCTCTCATTTCATCCCCCGACGAGCACAGTGGCAGGAAATTCAATCCGGCGACTTTAAGAAGCGCAAACTTTTCAGTGATATTCTTGAGTAAAGTGAAGCATTCAGTCAATTCTGATCTCTACTATTCCAACATTTAACAAATAATTATTATTGAGCATTGTTTTGATGTTTTGAAATTAAACAGTTTCTATGATAGTTTGGTTATTGTTCTTATTGGTCAATGTGTGGTTGTTGTTTTTTTAAATAACTTGTCTTCCTAAAAAAAAGTGTGTGTGTGTGTGTGTGTGTGTATATATATATATATATATATATATATATATATATATATATATATATATATATATATATATATATATATATATATATATATATATATATATATATATATATATATATATATATATATATATATATATATATATATATATATATATATATATAAAAATGTGGAACTAGAGGTGTATATAATTATATATATATATATATATATATATATATATATATATATATATATATATATATATATATATATATATATATATATATATATATATATATATATATATATATATATATATATATATATATATATATATATATATATATATATATACATGCGTACGCATGTGTGCACTATTTATATAGTACACGTGTGTGTATTTATGTGTATATATATCTTTTATATTCCTCTAGTTAATTTTTAAGTCTGTGAACTCCAATATCTCCATTCATTTCACGGTAGAGGCTAAAGGTCCACAACATATACCTATCTCACACATAGATATAGATATATCAATTCTGTTGCGCTTGGTCTGGGTGAAATATACAATGATAATTGGCATTGTTCCCAGCCGGTTGTCATCATTTATTCATTCATTTTCTGAACTGCATATCCCAACAGGGTTGTGGGGGGTCCTGGAGACTATCTCAACTAACTACGGGCACCAGGCAGGAGACACCCTGTATTAGTGGCTAAACCAGACATGGCAAAACTACGGTCCGCTGGCCAAATACGGCCCGCTAGGCTTTTTAATCCGGCCCGCCAACGTTGTCCAAATATTTTTCCTTTTTTTCCCAAGATGGCAGCGTCACGCGGAAGCCAGTGGCAGTAGCTCTGTCCACTCGTATTTATTTTTCGTGTTTTACAGCCCTTCTATCTTTTTTTAATTACATTTTAATATTTCTTAATTCATTCCTTTTTATTTTACTTTGTACTTTATACTTTTTATTTTAATGATAAGTGATGAGTATGTTAATACTTTGGTCCTTTTTTTCTGTTTATGTTTCGTATGTACTGTTGACGGATGCAGTTTTTTTTAGATGTATCGTATCTTGTGCTGACCCGGCCCATCTGTCAAATTTTTAAAATCAATGTGGCCCCTGGGTCAAAAAGTTTGCCCACCCCTTGGCTAGACAATCGCAGTGAACAAGGAGAACGATTCACGCTCGCACTCATACCTAAGGAATTTGAGAGTTATCAACCAGCCTAGCCTGCATGTTTTTGGGATGTGGGAAGAAACCGGAAAAAAAGCATGCGGAGAACATGCAAACTCCACACAACCCCACGGAGAGCTGGAAGAAACCTACAATAATGATGTGGTCAAAAAGGAACCGGCTGTTGTGAGTCTAGAGTTTGGAGTAGAACGCATGACCTGCTGAGGACAGGGGGCATTATGAGGAATGGACAGGCGCAATCTAACAGTTTACCGAGAATGTGTGTGTGGGGGGAAGCTCTTGTTTTTGATGTGATTACATGCCGATGATAAAATGGTCCTGAATGGCAATGTCTGTCTATGTCTGTATAGTTCAAATCTCTATGGAAATGGTCATTATCATGTCATCTATTGCACCTGTAGTAATGTAATTGCTTTACATTACCCAAATCACTCTGTCGCCGGTACACCAGAAAGGTGTTTGGACATTGTCACCAGAGCAGAATTACAATAAAAATGAGTAAAATTGCTTTATGGTCCATCGTCATAGCAAATTAGATCGTTGTATTGGCGTGTCCTATGACAAGACTTTTTGAAACCCAATTATCATCCTGCCGGGTCTATTTACAAAGACAAAAAAAAAGCGAACTAAAAAGCCTTTTAGACTTGTGTTTACAGAATAAGACCCCAAAATCTTTCTTTCCTATGCCTGATTTAAATGCAGAAGTGTATAATGTAGTTACCAACACTTTCACACTGATATCTGAGAAAATCTCATTGGTTATGCACAAACATCATTAAAAATATTTCTTTCATTCCAAGTCAGAAATTTCAGAATGCAATCATTAGCAAACAATTGGCATTTTTCATCTTTTCAAAATTCTTCCCACCAATCCCCCAACCAAAATTTGATCCCTACTAGGAAAAATTATAGTGTATGTCATCTGAATTATTCAGAGACAATGACAGTGACTGGGAGGATCACTGTCACAGTACTAGAGTGATCTGGTGTCACAAAATGCACTTGTGTTGTTTATAAAAGTAAATCCTACTTTTCTTTCTTTTGTTCTCATTATTTGGAAATATTCACCAACCACTTGGAAAAGTATAACCAAAAATCAACATTCGTATATATCAGACAATCCAGATCCTGCAGAACTCAGGGATTTACGGTCTCTAAGACAACTGTCTCTAAGCAACCATTATTACTTAAAGCTTTTGTCTCATCTACCTATCTCTCTCACTCTAGCCCCTCTGTCCCCTTCTCTTTTTTTTCCTGTTATTTCTGTCCTTCAAGAGACCATCCATGGATTCGCTACATAGTCGTAAGTCACATTACTACACTTGCAGTATCATACACGTACAATATACAAAGTATGTATGTACTATATGTATGCATGTACAATGACAATAAACCTTTCAATTTAATTGAATTCAATAATGATTAAGCGACAAGCTTGACATGATGAGCCCTGCAGGTAGGAACATGCTAAAAAAAGACATACCTAAATTATCTATACTCATCGCAACATGAAACATGAACACAACCCCTTCCCTGGCTTGCGGAAGGCAGAATCTTCCTGAATGTGTACACCAGGTTTACAGCTCCTCTTCACAGGCTTGAGGTCGCTAATGTGGAAGGTAGGGCTGACCCAGAGAGACCTGGGCAGCTGACGGCGGACAGAAACAGGGTTAATCGCCTTGAAAGTAGGGAAAGGAACTACAAATTTTGATGCAAGATTCCTGGATTCCACCCGCAAAGTTACTGGTGGAAAGCCACACCTGCTGCCTTGGCCTGGATTAGTGTCTTGTTAAAAGGATAAGATTTTGATTTTTGACTTGAAAATATTTTTTACATTATTTTATCAGGATAAACCCTCAATTATCATGACATACTTATTCTATTGTCTTTTTTTCTTCTCCAAAGCCATTCAACGTACACAGGTGGAAACTAGCCTATGGCACATTTACATGCAAATTTTCATATATTGGCATTTATTAGTTTTGTAACTGATGGAGGCTGCTTGAACACTTATTTAAAATTATTCCTAAGTATGAGTGTGAGTGTGCATGGTTGTCTGTCTTGTGCCCAGCGGTTGGCTTGCCACCGATTCAGGGTGTCAACCGCCTCTGGGCCGGAGTGAGCTGGGATAGGCTCCAGCACCTCCTGCAACCCTAATGAGGATAAAGCGGTTCAGAAAATGAGATGATATGAGAACCGATTGATGTGAACATAGGTTTACTAATGCATCTAGACACATTTTCAGTGATTTTCCTTGGATGATTGGGTGTTTTGGGTCCTTCACCATCAGACCGCCTCCTCCAGGTGACCCAGGTTATCAGGCTCCAGCTTGCGTCCAGATAGCTATCTGCTATGACTCCATGGCTCTCTTCTTTTCAGCCCTAATTACCCCGATGCTCTCTGCTGCATTGATGGTACTGCGGATGGCTCTCTTCCTCTCTCTCTGGATGCCTAAAATAATACTAAGTGCTCTGGCCAAGGAAAGGTATGCGAACCCCCTACATCCAACTTTCTTCACCGGCAGACATCTTCCTCTCCATCCAGCTTGCTGAGTCACTGACAACTCCAGTGTAACTGAGCTTCCTCCAATCTTTCAATGGTCCCGTAACCTCCAGTAATACTGTTTGCTTCGTGGACTTTGACACAAAGGCAATGTTAGCCCACAGGGTTGTGACAGCAAGGTGGCTAGGGTTCTTCAGTTGAAGTCCGAGGTCCACTCGCAACTACCAGTCTCTTCCGGAATGTCTGGCGATTTGGTCCTGGCCGAGGACTCAAACCTAGGACCCCAGAACACGCTAACCACTCAATCACCGGACCACTCCTTTCTCTATTATCACACTAGTTATCCTTGGCAAAATTTGATCTTAACATATTGTGCCCTACTGCACTAATCGATATATACCCGCACACTGTCTAATTGTTGTTAGCAGATTAAATGGACATTTTTCCCAACAAACATCAGCCATATACTATAATTCAGTCCTAGCCATACAATAATGGAGTATTATCTTGAATACTCAATGGCAAATCTATTAACCTGTCATCTCATCGGAACTCAGGATGGAGAATTACTTCCATACTGCCATAAAGAAATCGCACAAAAGAGATGTCAAACAAAAGTTTATTCTTAGTGTGAGTGCTTAGCAGACTGTGACAAACAACCAGACCCATGTTGGTGACTGGAGCTCTCTTGAGATATTGTCTATGTGCCACAACGCTATTCAGTCATAACATACAATATAATATGATAATGTCAGTGGAAGGAAAGAGAAACATGAAAACATCAAACAGCCATAGAAAGTTTAGATTTCTCTTGGGTCACTGTCTTCGGCTTGTGACCCAAAACCCAGTTTTAATTTTCAAACCCATCTTTGACTTTTTTTAATCCACTCGTGAATCCTCCGTTTTGATTGCTTAGAGTACAATCAGCAAACATATGTCCTGAGCAATAATGACAAATGAACATTGTGTCCCAATTATGATGTCAAACACTTTTTTTCAACCCAGTAAGGTACAGAAACAATGAATGTAAAAAGGACAAACTCATTAATGTCTAATTATGTATGTGAAATAAAGGGTCTTGCTTTCGCAATGGTTTTGCTAGCTTGATTGTGCGTTACCTATTGGTCAGTGAGGTACAGTATATTCACAAACCTATAGACAGGGCCTGCTATCTACTGAGCATGCTATAAAACAGGATCCACAAAAGAAATTATATTAGGTTGCTAACTTTCTATGTAATCAGTGCGTATTACTCGAGTTTCTGTTCATTTGTGAGATTCATCTCATCTCTCTGTGTTTTCTGTCCCATCAGGTTAAAGAGCATTTGCTGTTCTGACCCCAGCACATTAGTAGTTGGTAATTAAATTCCATCCTTGATAGATATTCAATGAATTGTTATCAATGTATTGCTTTAATAACATTTCTTTGTTTTTTTTAATTACTGTAAAAACCGTGAATGGCTGAATTCCTAAGAAAAAGAACAAAAAGTAATCGCACCTGGAACACTTCACAATTAGTCTTCAATCCCTGAAAATGTGTGAATTATCCATGCTTGTGCTTTGTAAAATTAGGCTACTGCAGTAATTTAATTAAAAAGAGAAAATGTCATCTTACAAATAAAAAGTCCGGCAGTGAAACATAAAATGTGCTAATTAATGTTTCCTGGTAAATAACAAAAACGACTGATGTCAATTACTGTTCGGATCTCAAATATTGACATCATAATGTTTAATGGTTTTGGAGTTGGATGTTGTATATGAGGGATAACTTGACATTCTCCCATAGAAGCTACCCAGCCAGATGCCCTTTAAATCAAATGCTTTATCTCTGCATTTTAAGGACCTGCCAGGGAAAGCATGTCCATCTTATCAGTCCCACATTTGTGCTGTTCCTATCCCTGCCACTGCTGCTCCAATTTAACTTTGTCCATTTAGTATTTCACACCTCCCCCATTGGCATGTTTGGTGTGTGTACATGTGTGGGAGTGTGTCTTGATCTTGTATGCATGTATGTATGTCACAGTGCGCTGAGGTCATGGCAGGAGCGAGACTTCTGGCGAAGGATCTTGCTGCCCCGATGGCGGCTCATCTCTCGATACCGTCCCCTGTCACGCTCACGTCCATAAGAGCGTGGCACCAGCCCTGCCAGAAAACGCTTGGCCCGGCTGGTCAGGCTTTCCCTGCGACCTGAGCCGGGGTCACCGTCAGTCCAATTGGGCCCTAAACTGTCGCCTCTTGCGGCCCGAACAGCCGCCTCAAGCAGCTCATTAGTGCCGTGTTCCAGAGACGCTGAGAGCTCCAGGTAATGGCAGTCGAACATCATGGCGCTGGATTGAGCCTCTGGTCCAAAAAAAGAAATAAAGGTCAACTTCAAGAGTATTCACACAATAGTGGATACTAGTAAATGACTAAATGAAAAGTACACATATTAAGATTATATACACATACACCAAAGCGCTTTACATTTATTACAAGTATTCACAAATGCACAGTGATGGTCCTGCCATGTGACTGCGGAGGACATTTCAACGTTGGGCAGTAGTAGCCGGGATTAAACACAAAAGTAAGAGTATACAACAAAGGAGTATACTCGAAAGGCTAAAAGAATTCTACCAAATTAAAAAGAAACAGGCAGATTTGGTAGCTCAGTCTGGCTAAAGTGGGCCTATCATCGAAGCGTTTGTTTCTTTGTGAAGTAATCACCTTGGAAGCTAGCTTTCAAGTGCCCATTTTGTCCAAAGGTCACAAGTATGCAACATTAGTTTTCCTGCTACTTACCTGCAATGTATTGTCCAAATTCTCTCTATTTTGAAAGTATTTAAGACCAGCGATGATGAAATCCCTAAATCCTTTGCAGTTCTATGTTAAGAAACTTATTTTCAATTTTTTGAGAATTCTTTTAGCCTTTCGAGTATACTTCTTTTATATCCACGCACATACCAGAGTGCTTTACATTGGCTAACCTCAACCCATTCAGACACTTCCACAGTGATGGTCCTGCCATGCAATTGCGGAGGAATTCACGGTTCATTGTCTTGCCCAAGGACATTTCAACATGGGGTGGTGGTAGCCGGAATCGAATGCTGACCCTTTGGTCACTGAACATAACGAGATTCATGTTAGTGGAAACTGGCAGATTTGGTAGCTCAGTCTGGCTAAAGTGGGCCTATCAGCCAGTATGTGTTTCCTTGTGAAGTAATCACCTTGGAAGCTAGCATTCAAGTGCCAATTTTTTCTGAAGGTAACAAGTATTCAACATCACTTTTGCTCCTACTTGCAGACAGCATTTTCTCCAGATTCTCACAATTCTCTTATGCGAGTATTTAAGACCACTAATATGAAATCCCTAAAATTATTGCCATTTGCATATTCAACGACTGTTTTTAATTTGTTAGAATTGTTTAGCCTTTTGAGTACTACACTCCTTTAATACCCAACCACAATATGGACTTTTTATAACAACCGGATGATCTCTCTCTCATCTCATTTTCTGAACCACTTTATCCTCACTACGGTCGGAGGGGGTGCTGGAGCCAATCCCGGCTGTCTCCGGGCCAGAGGCAGGGGACAACACCCTGAATCGGTGGCAAGCCGATCGGAGGGCACAAGGAGACAAACAACCATGCACACTCACACCCATACCAAGTGTCCAATCAGCCTATCATGGATGTTTTTGGAATGTGGGAGAAAACCGGAGTACCTGGAGGAAACCCACGCAGGCCTGGCGAGAACATGCAAACTCACACATGTGGACGTGACCTGGATTTGAACTTAATTCATAAGCCCCTTTTACAACACTGATATACACTGTGCAATATTAAACAACAACACAATCAATTGAAAAATAAACAAGAAACAAAAAAAACCAGGAAAATGATAGGTTAGTGTAACCCTGAGAGGGTGACAGGGAAAATATATGACTTAATAAAAGTGTCACTGTACATGGCATGAATAAACTTTATTAATGCAGCTCTTTTAGCCAGACTATTGGTTCTGTGTGGAAGATGTTAGGTTGCTGTGTCCCTCTGTCAGGCTAGCAATACATAAGCATTGGCCTAGCAGAACATAGAACACCCCTGTTTGATGCCAGAGGAATATGCAAGCAACATTCCTATATAGCTGACCTCATCCATGCTCTTGGGTTGTTGTGGAAAAATGCTGAGTGGAGTGATATTAGCGTTATGTCAAAGCCTTGATGGACAGAAACCTACAGAAATAAACTTTTTACAAAAGCGCCATGACAACTCTTTGGTTTGATTTTTTTGGTGTACCATAAATGTTAAAAGGACTGCAAGATCATTTTTTGATTTGCTTCTAAATACTTTGTGGGGTTGAGAAAATGAGATTCTGAGAGTGATTTGCAATGCCCAATTCAAGATTGAATTTTGGATTTAATGCCAATTTAAAAGAAAAATAATATTTTTTAATAAAACAAACCCATGTATATTGCTGCTACATGTGAAGCATGAGGCCTGTGCAGTTGGATACCAGAAATTCCATCTGCTATACATACCTTCAGCACTGATTTCACGGGAGCGAACAAGGTCACTCTTATTGCCCACAAGGATGATTGGCGTCTGAGGCTGTGACTCCCTGAGGAGTAGGCGGAGCTGTGCAGTGCGATGGAAACTTCGCCTATCAGTCACGGAGAACACCAGGATACACACATCACACTGGAGAGTGGACAGGTCCTGTGAATATTTACCAGTAACTTAATAAAATAAACCAACAGAAAAAAAGAATAGCATGACATACTTATTAAGTATGAGACGATGGAAATCAGTGGCAGATGCATGGTGCAAAAGTCAAAGATTGGAAGCAATCAACATAACTGACAATTCGTCCTTGGCTTCATCTTTTTGGCAAGTAGTAAATGGGCCACTGAAATCTGATGGCTGTGTGGTGCTTAGAGATGGGAGAAAAACATAAAACCCTTTCTCTGAAGTCCATAGCATTTAGACAGGGAATGTGTGTAGCTGAAACTCAGAAAACTCCATCTTGGTGATACACCACTATGTTCTCGCTATCTAAACAGTTGTAAACTGTTTTGAGTACTCCATGACAATAGTTGGCAGCAATGTAGCAATATAAGTTTCACTATATAGTTATATGTATTTTTATATAAATATAAATAAATTATATATATATATATATATATATATATATATATATATATATATATATATATTCATATATATATATATATATATATATATATATATATATATTCATATATATATATATTCATATATATATATATATATATATATATATATATATATATATATATATATATATATATATATATATATATATATATATATATATATATATATATATATATTCATATATATATATATATATATATATATATATATATATATTCATATATATATATATATATCCATACATACACACACATTTTTTCATCCAACAAGATTATTAGATTGTTATATATTATTTAAATAAATTTATATATTATTTAAATAAATAAATAAACATATATGCATATATACAGAATATATAACAATCTAATATCCTTGTTGGAGAAAATTTGTATATATCTTGCTTATAGCTTTGGTCTGCATCTTGACTGTGTGCAAGTGGGAGACTTCTGTTGACCTACATCCATAGTCCCCAAGCTAAATTCCTGCCCCAAGGGAACTCCTGATGAAAAATTCACCATCTCTCAAATAGCCAAGTAGTATCAGATCAGACCCTGGAGCAGAATATTTGTATGCAATGCCTTGGGAATGTGTTTGATGGAACACAAGAAAAGACAAATAGTGTAACCTGTCACTGTCTCAATGAAGAAGGAGGAAGGTAAGCAAGAAAGTAAAGGGAAATATGCAATAGTTTATCAAAGAAAATGTTTCATAAGGTTGATTTAGCACTCTAAGAGAAATTAAAAAAATTGAATCATAAACAAAGTAACCCGGGATAGTGCCCACCCTTCGCAATTTTCTCAGTTGAAAGAAGACCATCTGTTACAAACTACTCCCCCATGGACATTTGCTCAAACAAGCTCACATGCACAAGAAAAAATGCATCAATGCTAAATTGAGAATATGAAGCCAAACAGCTTTGAAACTGTATGCTCATTTACCTACTAATGACACAGCATCATTTGCATTAGCAGAGAATTACCTCTAAAATCGACGCTGCGCCCAATCAGTCGGTATGCGCCGTGTGTTTGCAATATATTCCAAATTTTGTATGGCCCTGACTGCTTGACTGACTGGTTTCATTTCTGGCCAAAACGCTACATACGGCGGTCAACCCAGTGGACGTTCATGTTCATGCATCACAAGAGTTACCGTATTTTCTGACATATAGTCCGCCCCGCGTATTAGCCTCACCCTCAAAAATCACATTAAAATTGTTAAATTTCACAATTTCTCGTGTATAAGCCGCCCCTGATTCAAAATTTGACCTCCAAATTAATGTTATTGATATATATACATACATATATATATATATATATATATATATATATATATATATATATATATATATATATATATATATATATATATATATATATATATATATATATATATATATATATATATATATATATATATATATATATATATATATATATATATATATCTATATCTATATCTCTCTCTCTATATATATATATATATATATATATCTATATATATGTATATATATATATATATATATATATATATATATATATATATATATATATATATATATATATATATATATATATATATATATATATATATATATATATATATATATATATATATATATATATATATATCTATATATATCTATATATATATATATATATATATATATATATATATATATATATATATATATATATATATATATATATATATATATATATATATATATATATATATATATATATATATATATAATCTGTAATTCATAATCTGATGGAGACACTAAAGGTGGATAGAATGCTGAGATACTAGCTTGTTCTTTTTGTATTTCTTGTTTATTGCTGCAGAGAAAATACCTCCCATGGAGAATTCAATATATTACCAGAGGCCATCTGGCATGCACTTACTCATCACCTGCCCCCCTCCATCTGTCTGCACTTTTAGTAACGCCCTATCAATGTTGTGAAACTGTGATTGACCTTTGACTTCGATGTGAAAGGAGGTTAAAGTGGATTTGATGTGCCTTCCTCCATTCTTTTTTTCCCACTTTGCTTTGTCTCATTAGGATCATAATTTAGTTGGAGTATATTCCAGATTACTTTGGGAAATGAACAGTGTATATCTTTGACTAGTAGTCAGCCATACACAGGCAGAGCACATACAAATAACGGTACCCGGACATTTCGTCGCCGGCTGCTTCGTCCCCGCACGCTTCGTCGAGCGGACGCTTCGTCGCCAGACAGTTCGTCCTAACCTTAACCACTATCCTCTAACCCTAATTCTAACCACTAACCTTAACCACTATCCCCTAGCCCGCAACGATTTAAAGAAAAATAAAGTTTACAGATAAAGTAAAGAAAAGTTTGACATCTGAGTTGGTATGTCAAGTTGATTCTTTTTGGGGTCTTTCCAATCGTGGAGCGCTCAACGTAGGAACCGTTTCGTGCGTAGTGTGTTTAGAGACGAGCACATTTAGTACTTGCACATGCCCAAATGTTAATGTGTTTGTGTTGTTGAGCAAGTTTTTGCTGTTTTATTTTCTTTAATTAAGAAAAAGAAAAACTCCCATCTGTGAATTTCCTTTGTCTGATGAGTGACAATTGTATGATAAAGACAGGCAGGGCTCTTTTTTGTTTCCCACAAAGTTAATTTCTCTTTTAGCCCATGAAATAACGACCTATACATGAGCTCTTTAAGAGAACATGTTTACATGAGTAAAGTTAATCTTCATTTTGAGGACATTATTGACTGACTGGATCAAGGCTAAGCCTCAGTATTTCTATTTCAGGATTGTAGATGACTTATTCAAAAGCATTCTAGCCTTGTGATATTGACAACATTCACAAACCCCACCGTCTGGCTGACCTCCATTCATGTGAACACTGATGCCTCTTACACATGCGAGTGTTGTTCTTAAATGCAGAAATGTCAGTCAGTGCAGTCTATTCAAGTATTTACTTTTGCTATTGTTGGTTCAGTAACAATGGCTGCACAAATGAAAATGATAGTGCAGTACATCTTGATTCAATCAGCACGATTAATAAAAGCACTTGAAGAAAAAGTCATTTGGGAAAATAGCAACATTACAACTTTTTTTCATAATTAGCATGGCAAGAGAAGGTGCTGTTCACATTGGCCCAAGTGCCCGACAGTCAAAAGTTGGATGCTGAGTTTGAGTTTATGCATGGGGGTGTGCATGCATGTGTGTGCATATGCCTGGATATTACTATGGTGACTAGTGTCGGTTAAAGTGTCCCACAGAGCCCACATGGAGCTCACAACAATGCCACAAACCCTGCCATGAGGGAGTTATGTAGAGGCGTTCCTACCCAGGTCACATTTTTTGTTTGCAGGCTTGCAGTTCTGGCCAGCACTAGTGATGTGTAATTATGTTCCGGGAAGGTGCTGCTTAAAATCAGGTGCGACTTAGTATCCGGAAATTACAGTAAATATTAATTATTTATCTTCTGTACTACATATTCTCAGGGGGGTTGTGGGGTTGCTAGTCATTTGCAGGTAATAAAAACAATTGAAATGTAACACCTGATAATAATTACACAAGGCTGTCAATGAAAAGTCAGAATGGATATTAAAAGTGTCTTAAAAGACATGATGACAATCTTCCTCTACAAGTAAAATAATGATTTTCCCAATAGATGGTGTAGTTGAAGTTTGTAATGTTATTTTATTTTTTTAGGACTGATTGCAGTCAGAGCAGGGGCTTGATCTTTGCTGCCACACATGCTTTCTTGCTCATGTAATTTGAGGAATCAGATGAGCCAATTCTACTTTAACAGCATTATATATTAATATATATGTATATTTTTATAGAATCCACGTGATGGTGGAGTTGTACTTCTGTCTGACTTTGGTGCGGACAGTTTGGGGTCGATTCCCACCCGGTGGCAGTGTGATTGTGAGCATGAGGGTGTGTGATGGGATAGGCTCAAGCACCCCCAGCAACCTTTGTGAGGATAAGTGGTATGTAAAATAAGTTTTTTTTTTTAAATCTCCCTCACATGCTGACCACTCTCTGTAACTTGTTTATCAAAAAAAGCGGACCAAATATCGGCCTGGCTTAGTAGATTTAGGACACCATCCGATCCCCCACCCTCCTCTTCCACTGATGGCATTTCTGGACTTTGTCCATGTGTCCTGCTGGCCCACGTCTGTTACTTCAGCTTTAATACCCTTGCCGTGTATTAACATGCACAGAAACAATGCATTCAACACTCACTGAACGTAGGACAAGGCCAGCGGGCTGGTGATGCAAAGCCACAAGAGTGGATCAGTTGAGTCAAATAGGACAGCCAATCAAATCCAAATAAATAGAGAAAGAATGATACAATGCTCAAAGTTGAAACAACAGGCTTTCATTGAAGTTCCAACAGCCGAGCATGAAATATTTCAACTCAGGAGATGAGCCCCTGCAGTCTAAAATGGACACCTGGACTAGAACACATACGGACCAATCTACAGCATTTGCTAATTGGATTATTAGTAGGCTTTAATGACTAGGGTGTATTATGCATTTACCATATTGTTGATGCAAATTTGCAGTTTTGCTCACATTTTAATCCTTTACGCTTATGTTAATTTTATCCGGCTGTCCCAGAAAAATAATAAGCAAAGAGGCCTAAATTCATGATTTACAGGATCCAAAAAGGAGAGACTATGGCTACATTCCCAGTGCAAGCCTAATTAACAAATTTTAATGGGCAAAATATTGGCTCATCACTGATTGCTGATATGCGATATTGTTGTCAAAAAATATATAAAAATTTGACAGATCTGTTCTCACAAAATATTCTGAGCCCGTGTTCACAGAGTGATTAGCATGGCAAACAAAAATCTGTTACCTGTTTCCAATTGTCAAAAATGACAACTTTGCTGTCTTCGTCGTCAACTGTGACTGTGCACTCGTAGCCTTCACCTGAAAGCAAATATCCAAACAAGCATGAAAACATTCGCCGCACGATATGCCAATATGGAAAACAAATATGTACTGTGACAAAATAAAAAGGCATTATATAGAACAATATGAAGGAATTGAAATGTTAACTGTCTCATCTTCTGTCCAAAAAATATGTTTGAGTCTGCATTAACATTTAAGAAAAAATGCCAATATATATGTTGTTGGAAAGCCTTTACTGTGTAGCCCACAAGTGTCAAACTCCAAGCACAGGGGCAATAACTGGCATACTACATCTTTTTGTCGGGTCCACGAAAGCCAATGAAATTCATGTTTGTTGGCGTATTTATACACAGGGGTGGCGAGTAAATACGGTACTTTAGTAAAATGTATTTGAATTAAATCTGTTGATAAAATTCTGATAAGAAAAACTAGACTTTTAATGTAGGCTACAGAATTTTTAATTTTAAGATACTCAACTGCTGGTTTTCTTGAGTTTTCTCAATGCAAAAAGTGTTCCTCAGGTTAAGAACAGTTGGTGAAACAGTTGTTTATTGAGGTGCCAGGTTCCTGTCAGGAGTCTGCATGTTCTCCCTGGGCGTGCATACGTTTTTGTGGGTACTCTGGTTTCCACTTACATCCCAAAAACATGCATGGTAGGCTGGTTAAACACTCCAAATTGCCACTAGATATGAATTTTAGCGTACAGGGTTGTCGGCCTGTGTTTTGCGATTGACAACCATTGAGGCCTGATCTAGCCTCCAACCCCTCTTGTGGGGATAAGCAGTATTAAAAATGAATGAATAGATTAAATTTATTTTTTACATATTTAAAATTGTTTAATAGACAAGAAAAAAACATTTGAAGACAAATAAGCTTTCTAGTGAGTGAGTGTGCATGGTTGTCCATCTCCCTGTGCCCTACGATCGGCTAGCCACCGATTCAGGGTGTCCACCGCCTCGGGCTGGAGTCAGCTGGGATAGGCTCCAGCACCCCCCGCGACCCTAATAAGGACAAAGCGGCTCAGAAAATGAGATGAGACTCACAACTTATTTTGTATAGGTCATTATGTAATCAGGCCATATTTTAATTGCCATAGAGTGTTTCACGATTCATCACAAAATACTAATTAACAACAAATGATTGATGATGTTGTCTCTACTTCTTAAGAGGAAACACTGCATAAATAACCCGAATGCATCCTTTTGATGGACTTCAACTTCTTTACAGTATGCATACTGGTTCCTCTTCATTTATCAAACTGTTTAGTAACCGGTGATTAATGCCTAATGCTCTGAATCTGAGCGTTGTTCAGTCAGTGATGGAAAGACTGAATAAATGGGCGATTGAGGAATGATTATTAACATTACTTCTTGATGGACAGTTCTGGTGACTCACTTGACATGAAAGGAAGTTATTTCAGCATGTACACCAGTTTGGTTTCGGAAGAAGAATTTACCTCCTCACCTGTTTTTGGGAGACAAATATGATGACGCATATATCGTTTATGTAGTTATTTTTTGAGTTCAAATGAGGTGGGTAAAAATGCAGCATGATTTTAGCGGTTGAAGTACCTAGTTTTAAGTCATTTAAAAAAATTGAGAAAGTCAGTTTTTTTTCTCGTTTATTGAGTCATTTCCTAGAGACGGCTAGTGTAGATCAAGTTTGCAAGGTTAAATAAGATTACTAATATAGTTTTTAATGTACAGTCGTACCTCTTCTTATGCAATTAATTGGTTCCAGAACTTTTTTTGTAAGTAGAGGTGTATTTTATATGCAAATTCTCTAATTCGTTCCACGGTCTTCACACAACTACCAACTAAACCCTTTAAAATTGGCAAAAGTGTCCCAGTTTTGTATGAAATATGTGAGGAAACACACAAAAACGAGAGAAAATTATAAGTACATGGTTTATTAATGTCTTAAAAAAGATAAACGCATATGGAAATGGGCCCTGCACCGCTGAAATAGTTCCCAACGTGACGGTTATTGTGGGAGACGTAATACCCATGTTTATCCGCCAGATGGCGGCAAGAAACGGACTATCAGGGCCTAAAGCCGCCACTTTGTACTAAATTTTAGACTTTTACAAGTGCCCTGTGTGTGTGTGTGTGTGTGTGTAAAAATATGTGAGTTACATGTCTATGTTTTTTTTATCAATTGGGGAATTGCAATCATTGATATGGAGAGCGTTTAGTCGAGGTGGACAGGTATGTAAGAGGGATTTTGTAACTTCGATTTTTTTCGCATTTCAAGTCACTAATTTGCATATAAAAATTTCGTAACCAGAGGTTTTCGTACCTAGAGGTATTCGTACGTAAAGGTACGATTATATTTAAATATTGCATCATTGTTGGATTGGATCGGATAACTTTATTCATCACGTATTTTGGAAATTTCATTGTAACATTAGCAAGAGGGTGAGAATGCAGATACAGGAAAGGCATAGTTACACATAGTTACAAGTTAGACAATACAGTCGCACAGCAAAGTGTAATTAGGACAGAAAAGCAGCAAAAACACAAAACGAGCAAGAGCCGACGGAGCTTCCGCTACCGACTGTCACTTGAGCGGCCCCATCTTGGTTGCAGAAGCAAAAACGGATAGACTATGAAGATTATTAAAGGATAAGTGATCTTAAGAAGCAGGAAGGTCTCCCAACCCATAGGTCGTGGTCTTGATCCTCCCCTCTTATGAAAGTGTTTAAAGTATGTTTGAGCCAGATACTGCTCTTCTCACTGTGCCTGATCATCAGTAGGTGAATGAGGAGAGTGGCAAATGGCTTTGAGTACCAAAGTAAAGTGATATATAAGTGAAAACCCATTTAATTTTTTTATCCATTGTATACAGTCGCCTTTTACCTGTAGTTTTTGTACCGGCTGCTAGATGTCAGGGTAAAAAAAGCGTCCATTGGCTCTTCTTGTTATGGAAAGAGGGAAGGACAAACCATGCATCTTTTGGGAGGAAATCGGAGTACCTGGAGAAAACCCACGGATACTTGGGCAGAGCATGCAAACTTCACACAAGAAGGTCCGAACCTGGGATTTATCCCTCGATCTCAGTGATGCAGACGCCCTAACTACATAGCTACTGGGCTGCCTACAATCAGATTATATGACCACAGATGTGCAGCCTTGCAACAAAAGTATATACACTTTCGTAGAGTTCTGTTTTTGTAAGCAGTGTTGCACAGGAGTCATTTGGAGTACAGATTGTTGTATGAGTTCAGATGTGATTTTTTTTTTTGTATTTTGGATTATTGTAGTGCTGATATTAGCCACTAACTTTAGCAGAGAAACCTGGGGCAAGTATGTGTTACTTTTGTAGTAAGCCTTTTAAGGAAAGCACTTTGTTTATGAAAACCTAAAAAATGTACCAAAAATATTTTCTATTTTGTGTTTAAAATAAGAAATTACACTCATTTATTTGCCTGACTTAATGTTTACATTATTTTCAGCATATGGCAGTGATGTTTCTAGGGCAAGTGAATAAACTGTACTTAGGAATTAGTTTTAATCACTAAGTTTTATGCAATATGCTTTACTTAATAAGGATTTGATACTCATTTAAATTTCTTTTAATATGATTTTGGCTTCCTAATCCTGCACTTCCATACTGTAAGCAATGCAAATAAATCCACTCAATAGCAAGAAGGACAATATTGATATTACTTATTCTCATCAATGTTTTGCAGTATTTTGATCGTGAATAAAATTCCAATATTATCCTAGCAATAAGTTTATATAATAAGTAGGTCGTTTTTAAACCCTGTGGAAAAACAACTTTCAAGGCGTGGAATCAAGAATTTCTCTCAGCAGAATTCCGGATTGTTTTTGCCAGATCTTTTTTCACCACTGATTCCTATGATACCATATAATAGGGACATGGTTAAATATCCTTTGAGATTGAAATCCCCCAAACAGACAACCTTGGCAGCACATCCATTCAGAGCAGCCTGATGTGATAAGCTCTCCCATGACATTTATGTAAACTAAGAAAAATGCTTTAGCACTTACCACATGCTTGGGTCTCAGAGTCCACAGAGAGGGATCTGTCCGACTGGCCAGCCAGCGATAAGGCCAATGACGACTTGCCTACGCCATTCTGTCCCAGTAGCACAATCTTTAGTGCTCCTCCATGACTATGGTAGGTAGACTGGGCTGCTGACGTTTGATGGAATGATTCATCACGTGGCAATGTTGTGTCACTGATAGGCAATGTGGCAGGTTCATCCAATCCCGGGATCCAATCACAGTCATCTGATACAGCTTCTTCTCTTCGCAGCTGGTGCTTGACAGGTAGGGGTGTGCTTCCTCGTCGAAGAGGTGGCGCCGTGGTGAGAAACATACTGTACTAGACAGGTTAGAAATATAGAAGTACTTAAGGACCATTGGTAACAAAGGTAGGTATATATTTATGGTGATGAACTTTTGTTATGGAAAAGAGTGATTTCAAGTTTGTTGGACACTGTATGTGCAGAAAGGATGTCTCAAAATAGGAGGATGTGAATAAACCAGGTTGATAGGAAGAGGAAAGCTCAAAAGGAGAAAGAAAGATAGAAAGATGGAAAGACAGACTGATTGAAAAACAGATAGAAAAGAGTGAAAGAGATAGTGAGAGAGAGAGAGAATGGTAGAAGGAAAGATGGAAAGACATAAAGGTGGAAAGAATGAAAGAAAGTAGTCTGTAGATTTACCCCAAAATGACGTCATTAGTGGGAAAGTGTAATGAGTCGAAGCTTAGGGCGTTCAGGGAAGAAGACACTCATCAATATTACCCCAAAATCAATATTTGTCTTTGTAGACACTAGCAGAATTTGTGTGACAGCATTTGCCTGAAGGACAAAGCTAAGTGTTGTAGTGACACTCAATTAGAGGGAATGAAACATAATGCAATTTATCCGCTTGATTTACATCCCACGGTACTGAATCAACACCTCTCTTACAAAAGTGTGAACTCACATTATAAAGAGTATCAAGTATTAAATGTTTTTATACACTGCATAACCTCTATTTTTTTTTCCAATGGGAAACACATTGACGGAGCATAAATTATGGATTGCTTTGAAAAATAACGTGTAATGAAATGTGAATGATATTGAATGATATATGTGTAAGGAGATAAAAAGAGAACATCAGTTCTAGTAAGAAAAACAACAGCAGTGTTAAGAATGTTGTAATATACTCACTCCATTTCATAGTGTGGCTTTTGTAATTAAGGGTAAACTAGGACACAATTGTAATCGTAAAGTAATCAGTTTCTAGTGTATAGAAAAGGATAACATTATTATCAGCTAATTATTATTAATGTTATGGCATCTTACGATAAAAACGGGATAGCATATTAATAAGGTGATATTGTTTGATGCAATAGTATTATACATTTCCCGTTACTATGTATTTCTTTTAATATAATCTCATTTCATTGTCTGAACTGCTTTATCCTCATTAGGTTCGCAGGGGGTGCTGGAGGCAATCCCAGCTGTCTCCGGGCCAGAGGCGTGGTTACTGCCTGATTTGGTGGCCAGCCAATCACAGGGCACTAGGAGATAGCCAACCATGCACACTCACACCCATACTTAGGGACAATTAAGACTGTCCAATCAGACTACCATGCATATTTTGGGAATTTGGGATGAAACCAGAGTACCCAGAGGAAACCCACACAGGCTCAGGGAGAAGATGCAAACTCCACACAAACACACATGACCTGGATTTGAACCCAGGACCCCAGAGCTGTGAGGCCAACACACTAACCACTCACACCACCGGACTGCCCTGTAAATATAATATTGTATATATTTGCAAACTAGTATTTCCACTTCTGTTTTTACACATGAAGAGGCTTAGTAAGTAAGTTCAATTTGGTTAATTAAAAGAGCTAATCAATTAAGCATGGCCTCCATTGTCAGCAGACTCAGGGGAGCCTTATGTGCAAGCTAAGGTAACTCTGACCGCAGGCTGAGCCAGTTGTCAGGGGTTAATCTGCCTTTTCTGCAGGCTGGAGAGAAACTAGGGCAAACAGTGTGCGATGCAAATTTAATTCTCCATCAAATGTTTTTGTCCTTCTGCTCTTACATAGACAGCTGTAGCTTTGTGCAAGCCAGCTGTGCAGTTTCTTAACTACTAACATCATCATACATTCACCATTTGTAATCCTCATTTCTTATTTATGGCATTATACTACTAGGCAAAACACTTAATGTAATGTCACTATTGTTAAGAATCACCGTTGCACTTTAGTAGCATGCACGAGAATGAAGATTGGGTGTTTTGTTAGTGTTTATTTCTAATTATACCGAATCAAAGATGATTGATTGTGTTTTCTTGTATGTGTGCGCGTGTCGAGGTCAGACTATTGATTGGGAATTGGTAGGTGTCGCCTTACCTGGTCAGCCATGGTTTGAAAGAATGATCTTCTTCGTGCTGTACTTGTAACCTCGCGGGTGTTAACCCGATTAAGTCATCTGTGCCTAATTGCAGTCGTGGTATCGCAAGCAGGTCGGCGACAGCACGCGTTGCAATAAAAATATGTTCTGCCTTTCACATATCATGATGGGTGGGTAGTTCTTCCTACAACGGCGCGTACAATCCACTGGCGCGTGGAGACGTGGTAAGAAAAGGTTGTGGTAGGCTAGACCGCCGGAAAAAAAACTGTACCTGCTTCTCCGCGTGGAATCAAATGATGGAGATGAGTGAAACGAACCAACAATCCATCACATCTCATCTGAGTTTGTCTTTTTGTTGCTTCACAACAAGCGTCCCCACCCCACCACCGTTAATTCCCCACCTGCCACTGCCGCTCTCTCTCTCTCTCTCTGTTTCTCTCTCTCTCTCTCTCTCTCTCTCTCTCTCTCTCTCTCTCTCTCTCTCTCTCTCTCTCTCTCTCTCTCTCTCTCTCTCTCTCTCTCTCTCTCTCTCTCTCTCTCTCTCTCTCTCTCTCTCTCTCTCTCTCTCTCTCTCTCTCTCTCTCTCTCTCTCTCTCTCTCTCTCTCTCTCTCTCTCTCTCTCTCTCTCTCTCTCTCTCTCTCTCTCTCTCTCTCTCTGTGTTTCTCTCTCTCTCTCTCTGTTTCTCTCTCTCTCTCTCTCTCTCTCTCTCTCTCTCTGTGTTTCTCTCTCTCTCTCTGTTTCTCTCTCTCTCTCTCTCTCTCTCTCTGTTTCTCTCTCTCTCTCTGTTACTCTCTCTCTCTCTGTTTCTCTCTCTCTCTCTGTTACTCTCTCTCTCTCTCCCCAGTCTCTCTCACTCTTTCTCTGTTTCTCTCTCTCAATCTCTCTGTTTCTCTCTCTGTCTGTCTCTCGCTCTCTCTGTTTCTCTCACTCTCTGTTTCTCTCTCTGTGTCTGTCTGTCGCTCTCTCTGTTTCTCTCTCTCTCACTCTCTCTGTTTCTCTCTCTGTGTCTCTGTGTCTGTCTGTCGCTCTCTCTCTCTCTCTCTCTCTCTCTCTCTCTCTCTCTCTCTCTCTCTCTCTCTCTCTCTCTCTCTCTCTCTCTCTCTCTCTCTCTCTCTCTCTCTCCCGCTCTCTGTCTGTCTCTCTCTCTCTCTCTCTCTCTCTCTCTCTCTCTCTCTCTCTCTCTCTCTGTGTTTCTCTCTCTCTTTATCTATCTCTCTCTGTTTCTCTCTTTCTCTCTTTATCTATCTCTCTCTGTTTCTCTCTGTTTCTCTCTCTATATATTTATCTATCTCTCTGTTTCTCTCTGTTTTTCTCCCTCTCTCTCTACCTCTCTCTCAAATATTGCTGATAATGTAGTAATGCAATAGTTCCTGGGATAGGCTCCAGCAGCCCCTGTGACCCTCGTTAAGATAAAGTGGTTGAGAAAATGAACATCTAGCGTTGTGGGTGGGTATATTGTGTAGACCCGAATTTACAAAGACTGACACTTTTTCGGTCTTATTTCAATGGAGAAAACATACCCATAGTTACAAGAAAGAGCAATGAATAAGTAGCTTGTGAATTGGGGGTGAGTGGCATATCCAGCATTGTGCACATTATGCATAAAATCATTCTTGAAATGACCTCTGCTGATACCAAGTAACAAACGGTAGCACTTTGCCCAAAAATTTTTTTATGGAGCAACCACCGCAAATCCTCTGAGGACCACCAGAGATTTAAATCTTAACTGCTCAACACATGAAACTTACCTCTTTAGCTTACATTGATGTCGTTTTATGTCCAATCCCTTTGGAGAGAGAGGGCAGTTTTACAAATGTTGATCCGCTATCTTATACACGTACACACAATTTCCCAGCAAAAAGACCGAAAGGACCACAATATTGGACCTCTGTAAATGGCACTTGAACAAGCAAATTGTGTAAACTGGCAGCATTGGCACATTTTCTTGCCTTACTATATCTTCTGCAAGACTATAACTGTAATGTTATCAACATGGTGCTGTATAACACTTATGAATTAGAACAGAGGGTTGCAGAAGATAATACATTTTTCTACAAATGAGGTCAACACACCAGCTTGTATTAGCATCGAGATAGAGCAGTCTCATATGGGAATAAAACTGAAAGAGCAGGTGATTGCGCAGCTGTATTTGTAGGCTATGATTGCGCTCATGGGGAAAAAGTGTTAATTTGCTTATTGTCTCGTGGCCAGCTCGCTTAGATAGAACAAAACCCACACACAGTGGCGTGATGACCTGATTCATAACACGAGTAAGGGTAAACTCTGTTAAACTAGGGCTGGACAATGTGCCTTGTTTCATTTGGGGAGAGCCTGGAAATGATGACATCTGAAGCCTCGCAGCCTTGCTGCACCACGCAACTGACTCAAGAAAGGAGGTATATTGCAAAAGAACAATCACTTAAAATCCAGAACTTAAAAAAAAATATTTCTGAATTGTTAACACCAATTATTTATTTGGAGGAGGAATGTTACCAGGCCAAATTTTTGGACCGTAACGCTTCATTTATGCCATAATTTTGGCCCTTAAACGCTTCCTTGAAAATCACGGTTTGCCTCCAAACACGGTCATGTTTTAATTATTGACGCAAAGACGGAAAAATTATGAATAAAAATAAAAAATGAAGAAAAAAATACAAGAATGTGCACATAGACTATGGATGTGTATTTATTGATCAAGAGTAGTATGTGGTTATGCAATAACTTTTTTGATTCTGTGCAATCCTCCCTTGAAAATCCTTGCCAGTTAGGGGGTTTATTTATTTACTTTTGGCCCTTAAACGCTTCCTTGAAAATCACGGTTTGCCTCCAAACACGGTTATTTATTTGCTCTTTCCGAAAAACGTTCAGCTAATTTAAAAAGACCCCGTAATGTAATAAGAATGACAAAGTAATCAGCAACAGACTTAAATACTGAATATCTCATCAGGACGTCAGAATGTACGGAATCCTTTCTGAGTGTATAAAAAGCAACACTGCATGCATAACGAAATAATAGAAGCATCCTCATTGTCCACCATAGCCAGAAAGAGCTAATGAGGTAATGGGAATATGTAGCAGTAAAATCTGGGTTATATCAAATGGCCAACCTGCAAACATAGAAGAGGGGGTGGATCCATACCAGGGAGAGCTTTGTGCATGGGCATTGGAATTCTTTCATTATAACAGCAAGAAAATGACAAAGGCTGAAATTACTTTCTAAAGGTTCATTGCTTCAACGAATGTGTGTGCCCTGAAAAATTCATTCTTAGTTAAAGACTGCTAAAGCTAAGCAGCCATTTACAATTGAGGAAGAACTGATTCTGCCTGCTACAAGGGATATTTGCCATGAACATTTTAGAGAGAATGAGGCAAAACGGTAGCAAATGGCCCCCTTCCAGCTACTACCATAAGAAAAAGAATTGATGAACTAGTGGAAGACATTGTTACAGACTTTGTCAGAGTGGATAAATGATTAATCGTGGTTTGACGATTAATGTTGACAACACGGAAATGTTGCCCATTTTTTTTGCAATATATCTTCCAAAATGTTGTGAAAGAGGATTTTTTTCAGTCATTCATCAATTTTCTGAACCGCTTATCCTCGGTCATGGCTAGTGCTAGAGTCTATCCCAGCTAAGTATGAGCACCAAGTGGGGGACACCATGAATCGGTGGCCCGACAATTTCAGGGCACAAAGAAACAGACCACAATTTATGCTCACACTCATACATAGGGGCAATTTAGAGTCTTCAACCAGCCCACCCAGCATGTTTTTTGGATGTTTGAGGAAACCGAGTACCGGAGAAAACCTACGCAAGCCTGGGGAGAACAGACAAACTGGAGGCTGACGGATTAACCACTCTTCCGCTGTGCATTAATTTTGCCAATCAATGCCACAGCTGCTAATAGCAAGAAAACAAGCTCAGGGCTCCCACTGTCTCTACATCATGGTAGGTGAACTTACTAAGTACAACATTTTTTTAAAGCCTGAAGTGTAATAGTTGTATTTATAATTAATACAATTAATTTCCTAATGTTTTTAATTGAAACACTTGTGCCTCTAAAAGGTCCCTGGACACATTTTCATACATAAAACTGGTCTCTGAGGGTTTGCTCATCTTGAGGGTTTGCTCATCTGAATATCAAAAGAAAGGTCAATGGGCTGTCAAATATTCATGAAGCGAAGGATAAATTACAATTAGATTAGATTTAATATTCATTCACATAAACTCAGAAGGCCGAATACATCTCCAGTCCTGGGCTGTTGGATATCAGAGCCAACACTGAAAGATAGATTGCTCCACTTGTTAAAATGTCGTTTACCATAAAGTTTTTTTAATTGATTTTCAAGAAAAGTATATTGTATGACTCAGCTCTCAAGTTTTAACTCTCAACTATGCAGTTAGTCCTTTGATTGGCTATGCTCACAAGGTCATTAATAATGACCTTGAATATCCAATCTGGGGTGAGCAAGAGCTTTACAGAAAAGGGGCAGGACACCACTAAGAGATCAACTTTCCAAAGCATTGGCAATTTATTCAAAGTTCAGTTTGAAAATACAAATCCATGTCCGTATGTATGATATTAGTTGAAGAAAAGAAAGAAATTAATTTCTTATTTATGTCTAATTTGTCTAATCTAACTATAGAGAAGATGTGTCTTTTTGTAGAGACCTTACCACCAGTCTTTGTGATAAGTAACTCTTGGGCTCTCAAACTGGCGAGTCCCATTTAATCAAGTCACATGAGAAAGGAAAGATAATTTGCATAGATAACACTCTGAGGCCAAAATGGTTGGTCACTGCTTCACAGGATGTAACAGCATTAAATAGATGACATAACATGATTAAGTACATTTGTTAAACACGATAAGTCCAACACTTTTTTTGAACTAATTCCAAAAAATGTAAAGTGAAGACAAGATACTTTGAATAAAAAGGTAGAGTCTAATCTTGATAGCAGACCAGCAGCCACTACATTGAGGTGCGGCCATGGGTGTCTGCCGACTATAAAAGTCTGAAACGCACCATTCTCCTTCGCCCAGTTTCTGGATCTTTGCCTTATTACACCCTGGCTAGTTGCCACGACTCACGTGCCAACCACTCAGGTCAATTGCAAGGGACCGCGACTTGCACGTGATGACTATCATTCGTTAGGTTTGTCTTAAAATTTAACGATGCTGAAAAAATGGGTGAAATATTATTTATGCAGAAGCAACCATTTTTACTCTTGACGTGGATACACCTTCTTTACACGTCGTCATGTGCTGTGATTATTGCTCATAAGACTCTCTTGTGATATTGTGTGCAATCTTATGGACTGCTAATGATAATGCTACAAACCAAGTGAGTAAAGAATGGACAGATACCATATTGGTTTATTAGCAGAGGATTATTAAAATGGAAGAAGAAAAAAGAAGACCACCTTTTCATGCTTAAAAAAAATTGTGGCCATAAAAATCATCCGGGATTATGAGGAAATTACGCCTGAAGAGGGTCATCACTTGGCCATAAATAAGGACGTGAACCTGGCTCTGTCGGTAGGCATGACAATGGGATCTTGCTCGAAAGCCACTCAATCCCCCAAACTGATGAAAATCTCATCAAAATGATGAAATTGGGCGGCCCGGCGGCTGAGTACTTAACATGCCTGCCCCACAGTTCTGAAACAGACTATGAAAAGTGAGATGAATTCTATGATGGGCTTTGAATTCTGTCTTTATGCTGACAGTGAGTATGCTGAACATAATTGCATGATTTAGTCAGCCTGGGAATTATAAAAATAAAAAATAGCACACTATGACTGCAGGAATACTAAAACACACCAAATAACATACCATTTAAAACACTTTATTTACATTCAGATGTCAGATGCTATGAATTTTCCTTTTAGGTATCTTACAAGATGCTACCTGGTACACCTGGTATTTATCTTTATATATTGCAATGCACTTTTCTCTAAAACTGTTGGTATATATTTTTTTTTTACATATTTAATGCTGTGAGGTATCCAGCAAAGAGGAAGTACAATATTGTCATGTCCTTTTTTGAATCATTATTAAGCATTTGCAAAAAATTTGTTTATTTTCGTGTTGTAAATCGTTTTTCACATTGCTGCCTAAATTTCAGTAATTCAATATTACCAACTAGCATAGGAGGCTGTTGGTTTTCTGAGTGGGTGTGGGGAACAGGGGTTATTCGCCATCGGTGTGCAGGTTTCCTTTTCTTTACCTGATTCCCCTGAAAGAAGGAAGGCAGCAAAGCACGTAGCTGACGCACAGCAGGCCGTGACAACAGAAAATAAAGTGGCGGGTTCCAGCATGGTGCAAGACAAACCAACAATATCGCAACCAAAGATGACACTTCCCACAGCAAAGAAACATTTTTCTTAGTTTCAACACATGGCTCAAGTGCTGCAACTAACATGTCTGATGGAGACAAGTTTGATGCAAATCTGTCATAGGGAGAAGCTACAGAATTAACATAAGGAGATAGAACATTGACAAATTCAAGTGTATAGTAAGGCAACCAGCTCATAGCAAAAACTACAGTTGAAGCAATTAATAAGATGGTAGCCTTTTTGTTTCGCCTGTGTGCAACTAGAGATCCCCTGTACCCGTGGAGGTGTGAGATGATGAGGCCACAGTTGACAGCAATACAAAGGAGAGGGCCAACATAATAAATGAGGAAGGCTGGGACCAGAAAGAACAGACACTCATCTTGGCCTATTGACCATGTGCAGCCACCATTAAAATTGATGTAGGTGACCTTGGGTAAAGCCATGGTGACTGAGACAAGCCAAACAGCGACTACAGTTGATAACCTGGAGAGAAAAGAACAATAGAACACTCATGTTGGCTGTGCTTATATCTTAAATTTTTCTTGTATCTCAAGGCAAATACTTGCTCAGAATTTTCCTGGTATATCAAAATTGTCTTGTATCTCAAGGCAAATATCTGCTCAGTATTTTCCTTGTATCTCAAATTTGTCTTGTATCGCAAGGCAAAGGTTTGCTCAGAATTTTCCTTGTATCTCAAATTTGTCTTGTATCACAAGGCAAATATTTGCTCAGAATTTTCCTTGTATCTCAAATTTCTCATATGTTGGGGTACTCGTATGTCAAGTTATGACTGTAATTTAATATCATTAAAAAACAAACTTCATGTTAATTGGAATGAAACCAAAATAGTTTATTCTAAAAGCATCCTTGGTTTTGTATATTGAGATACATGCTATTGCATAAAAAGATATCCACCAGTTCTCGATCCATCTTTACTCAAAGATACTTACACATATGTCAAGTTCACGGGTCGTCTGGTCCCTGGAGCAACTATATGATATCGAAGCACAGACAATGTAGTCAGGCTAAAAATTTCTACACCCACTGTTATGGAGGTCACAAATCCTAGTACGATACAGGTGGCACCCCCAAGCTGCCATTCATGGAAACTAGCACTCAAAAGCACACAGGGCAAGGTGAGCAGAGCACCAATGTCCGCCAGACTTAGGTTCAGCAGCATTATGGAGCTTGGCTTTGAGCGGCTACGACGATTTCTCACCAGCACCAACAGCACTAGAAGGTGACCCCCCAAACCTCCCAGGAGAGAGACTATGCTGACCAGAGGTAGAACCACATTGAAGGAGATGGTGGTGTTGGTGGAGACAACATTGAAAAGAAGATTGACGATGGCGGGCATGATGGAGTGTTCCTAAAAAGGAAAATAGGAGACATTTTGGAAAAGGAAAGAATACATTTATTTGTGTGAAAGGGTACATTTGCGCATGTACAGCGCTTTTCAGAGAGGTATGTACCACAAAAAAAGAACAGCAGTGCATAAATAACATACAGAAACAACAGTTTACGCCGAACTCAAGAACAAAGCAACTAATCAAGTCACAATGAGAGAATCAATCAAACAATCTTGTCGCTGAAAGTGACTGAAATTTGTATTTTTTTGACAACTTAATGTAAACAGTTATTTATATAAATGAATTTATGAGGAAAAGAGCAGCATTACGTCATGACCCAAATAGTTAATAAATATTTCAAAATATCAGAATACCTAT